>NC_056744.1:793269466-793491966 GCF_019279795.1 Protopterus annectens
GGGTTCTGTCCATGAGCCAATTGGCCACCCATCTTGTGACACAGGGGTCTATGTTCAGGCTGGTGAGCTTGTCTATAATACCAGAATGGGGAATGGCGTCAAAAGGCCTTTGCGAGGTCTAGGTAGGCTGCGTGTACCACCTTCCCTCATCTATAGCCTTGGTAACTGTCTCAAAGAAGCCTCTGTTTTACCTTTTCAACCACTACAAGAAGCGTTCCATAAAATTGTCCCAGCACTCTGGAACTTAATATTGGGTCAGTATACAGCCCTACTACTGTCCCACTTATTGTACAATGCAGATGTTTCAGTAATCCCTTTTTAGTGCTGTCTTCTCACTGTTTGGCTTTGGTATATTCACCTTTCTTCTGCCCATCTTAATGCTATAATCATCCATCTGTCTTAATATTCCCACATTACTTCTTTTGAACTCCTACAGTCTATGTGAACCTGTCTGCATCAATTTTTCAGTAACTGTAACTCTAAGATAAAGAATATTTACATTACATTTGGGCAGTTGTGGAGCAAAAAAACTCCTGTGATACACAGTATCAAACCCCTCCAGAGTGTCTCCATACCCGTACATTTTAATCACAATTGTTCCATTTCAAACCAAAACCACAAACTATGGATTGAAAAGTACAAAAATATGAAATGTACTTTACTGTACTGAAATTGTACACATTTATTTCTCAAAAAAAAAAAAATTAAGTGGGTGGTTGGGCCTTTTCAGCCATACATGGGGCAAGAGGTAATCAGAACAAAATCACAAAGGATGAAGTAATAGAGCTAATACAGATTACAATCAGGCATGATAGGATAGGAAACGAGTGTGTGTCATAAACAAACAGTATTTACAAAATATTGCATCACATACAGTATGTACAACATTTGTTGTTGTTTATTAGACTCAGTCACTGAAAAGAGTTCCTCATGGATGAGCTATATTGATGAAATGGAACTTATAAACTTTTCAAAATTGGATAGATAAACCTGGAAGTAGTCCTGATAGTAAATATTGTGAGATAATTATAGACCACGTTGTATGGTTTACTTGATGTATCATTTGTTGAGCTAATGGAACCTAAACTTATAAAACAAAAGTAAAGGTAAAGTGGTTATTGGCCTCTCTCAAACCTTAACTAGTTGTGAAAATACTGAAACACGATAGTAAAACTTGTGCAGGTTGCACTCTCCCTCACATACATTGGTTGCATGTGCTGAATTGTGTACTGTTGCCCTAGCACACAGTTGTTTAGTAAGACGTCTTTATCAGTGCAAACTCTGTGCATGTATTTTTTTGTAATATATTGCTGTATTACAGCTTGTGAATGGGTTACCACCCCAGTCCCTCACTACTGGCAAATTTAATGACTGAAAGAGATAAATTACACTTTAGTCAAGTGGGTGTGGGGGTGCAACAACCTACTCACACAGAGATAAGCATTCCATTCCATTACAGAGACAGTGCATTTGTCTCCTTTATTTACTGTTTTGATGAATTCATGTTTTTTAGTTTATTAAACAAAATTAGTAATTAGCAGCAAGTGCCTAAACATACAGGATTGTGTCATTCCTGCTGTGTGTAATTGATGTCTACACTGTCAGTCATGGAGTCCTGGCCTTATTCTATTCAGAATCCGCAGTAGGGATTACTTTGGTGTAAAATGTGTTGCATTTGTATAGTGCTCCAAATGTTTGTACTTTGAACTTTGCTGTATGCTTTCTCTAATTCTGTACTTTGAACTGCTGTGTAAACGCACATTAACCTTCAACCAATGTTTTTGTGAATCTGTCTTTGGCTTAAGTCATGGTTAAATATGTCATTTGATGAGTCTGCCCACCCAATTAACAAATGCAAATTAAATGAATGTGTAAATTAAAATAAGTAGTTTGCCACTGAAAGTAACCGAACACAATTTCATCTTAGTTGTGCCTACTGGAAAACATAATTGTCCACTTCTGGGTTTGCAGTGTTGCAAGATCTTGGTGTGTGACTGCAGTCATTGGCTGCCATAAGGACAGAAAACTGGGAATGTTTGCTTGGTCTGGGCAGTAATTGTTGGCCATGAGCCACCGGTGACTTTGACCATTTTAAGTTCTGTTTTCTTCAGACCCCAGAAAGTTATTTAATAAATTTTTATTATTTTCCGTACAGAAGCTCACATAGCAAGAGGTACCTTTTATACTTGTTTGAGAAATGATGTAAGATCCAAGTATTAACTGAGAAATGTCTTGCTTGCAGATTTAGTTTTTTAAATTTTGTTTGATATTTGAAGAAAGTTTTTTGTTTCGTCTATCTGTGCTCGTTCTTTGTTTTGTTCTTAACTCCAGTCACAGCAGATTGTCTCCAGATAATTGTGCACTTTTAGGTTAAATTAAAGGAGGCTTTCTTGTAAATAAACATTAAGTGAATGACACAATCATTCTACCTGGAGAATTGATTCATTGTTTTTGGAGCTATGTATTGAATTTGTTTGGCCCCAAGGACTGATTGTATAACTTTTTTTCTATTGTTCTACCATCAGGTGTCTGCTACTATCTCTACATCTTAATTTACTTTGCTATTTGTGAGTAGACTGAACTCAGCGTGAGCTTGAGCAGGAAGACAACTAAGAGCCACAGGGGATTTATTTTGCAACTCTTTGTTGACTGACTGCAACAAAAGCAGTGAGAGCAGCTTAAGAGATTATGGCAGATGGGGGTTGCTTTTACTTTGTGCTGTTGTGTAGGATGGTCTTGTCACTGAAGGGGTGAGGATAGGCGTCATCCACTTTCTTTTTCATTGTAAATGTAAGCCCACATCTTGCTGGATAGGCCTCCCATCTGTTCATTTTTGTGCAGGACGGTCCCTCTTTGGGAAACTTGAAGGAATTGTCCTGAGATTTTAGGACAAAATATTTCCCAAGTTACAAAATAATTTTCATTAAACTATTAAATATATCTGAAGTACCTAAACATTGTATGAAACTGTATAAGCAGCTCAAATGCTGGAAGAATAAGCCTTTATTTTGGCAAAAGGATGAAGTTCTGTTTTTTGCACTGGCTGTGGGGCATAGTTTGTTCTGCAAAATCTTATGCTTCTACAAAAAAAGTCCCACTTTGGGTATTTGAAATTGTGGCAACCCTAGTGCTGGGGAAAGTAAATGCCTCTTAAAGCACAACAGTTTAGGAAAGAGACAAGAAAACTGAGTGTCACGGGTGTGTGTTTGGGGCAGGCAGACATGAAAGACAAGAGAGTAAAATAATTGTTTATCAGAATACCACTTCATGTAAAGGTATTTGGGTCAGATCCTCCTTAGCAAACACATCCACAGAGCAGAGTTTGCAGTGCAGTGGTGCAAGGTATTTTATTACTTGGATAGTATGATCATTTGTGATAATAGTGATTAGTATGTAAAAACAAACAAAAAATGTATATTCTGCAACCCTGCTCCCCATCTTATCCATCTACTTTCAGAGCACAGCTTGAATTTGTTTTCTGCCTCCTAACCTATGCCTGTAATCATACCATAAAAGATCTTCAATTTCTGTCTAATTGTAACTTCAGGTTTTGACTGGGTAAGCTCACTGGACACAAGTGCCCATTTTGATAACTGAGCTGGGATCTCTGTCTAGTTAATTGACTTGCTCAGAGTTATAGTTTACAAGTGGAAGCTGAGCACATCTCTGTCCTGTGCTATCAGGCTGTTCATAAAGGACTGTGGTGATCTGTTCACCCTTGCCTACAAAGTCTTCTTTACTCTCACCCAAAATTGTTTAAATTTACTGTTTCTCCACAAGGAAAGCTGCACTACAGGCACTGTCACATTGGTTAATGTTATCAAAATTAGGCATGTGTATTTGCCAGTGTTAGAGTTGAGGACCTGGCCTACTCCTGCTTATGCCAGGGACCCATGCTAATTGTGGGAGGGGTCTCTGTGCCTCTGCTGGCCAGTATATGTCTGCCATTAAGCCCAGCAGCTATGAGTCAATTCTCAATACAGGCTGATTGACTAGACACATCTTGGCATTAGATGACATGATGGCAAGGAGGAGGCTGGTCATCCTGTGTGTCCAGGAGACTAGATGAAATGGCAATGCAAAAAAGCCTCTTTGCTTGGAATCCAGAGTCTACTGCTCAGGGGGAGGACAGACTCTAAATGTTGTGGGAATTGTGTTGAGGGAGAATACCGTGAGAGAGATATGATCAGAAATGGGGATCTGCTGGAGTTTGATTGCCATGAGTCAAAGAATAGGGGCAGCATTAATAATCTCACCTAATGATCTGCATCAGGGTTGTGATTATGTAGGAGAGTTCATTTAGGCAGCAGTTGCAGGACCTGTTAAATAAACAGGGCAGCGCGAGTTGATTGATCATATCGAGGTAGGCAGAACAAGATGAGGAATGCTTGGATCCACATGGGTGGGATAACGGGAATAAAGGAGCAATCATTGTACACACATTAATCATACTGATCACTACTGTGGTAGCTTTAGCTATATGGGTTATATCCTTCCAAGGATATAGCAGCCATCCAGCTTCCAAAGTTTCAGGGCATGTTCTGTGAACCCAAACTATTGAGCAGCTAGAGCTGGGCTAACTTAAAGGCAGTGTTGGTCATGAAGACCCCCAGAGCTTTGCTGCTGCAGGAGAGTACATTACTCCTGAGGTTTTCAAGGATTGATGGTTGGCTTGTGTTTCCTTTGCTTGTCAGATAAGTTCCCTTTGCAGGGGGGAGTGGGTCTTCCATTTTCTTGAAATTAGTCAATGATGTTTTATTACTTTCCTCTTCAGGACAGCAATTTTAAATGTTAGAATGTTTTGTTTTAATAAGCTGTATCAAGACTGTAATGTACTTTTTAAATGGAACACTCATTTTTCCTGTCAGTTTAAAAGTAATACAGCTGAAAAACTTTTTTTGTTAGGAAATTATTTTTCTTTTGTCTGGCTAGCATAATGTTTTTCTTTAAGTGCTTTTTACTGTGTTTTCTGTCAAAAGATAACTTTTGTGGACTGGTACTGTCTATGGGCAAGTGCTGCTTGTCTTTGGGAAAGAGGCACTATTTTCACCTTGACCATGGAACAGAATACCAGGTGACGCACAGTTCTTCCAGCGAGAAAAATAAAAAAAAAACTGCCTTTGCTACCAGCTAACAACTTGCCTCCACCTTAGGTGGATAGGTGGATGACTCTGCTGTAGCCATCAGTTGGACTTCAGACCATTCTCTCCCTTTTTTTTTATTTTTTTTTATTTAATACTGCATCCCTCTGTTGTAGCACCTACAGCCACTATAGACTGGGGGTTAGTCACATCCTCAGCAGCTGTTGGGAGTCCCATCATTTGGCAAGGGAGAGCCATTCTTGTTGGTCCTGGAAGAGGGAACAGGGAAAGTTTACCTTTAAAGTCAGAATGCTGTGCCCATCCCTGGGGAAGCAGCCGCTGCCATCAGTGACATGGTTGCCCGCATTTAATCTGTCAAAAAGAAACAGAAAACCAAGCATGTATCTACTTCACCTCAAATTTCTTTAGATAGGAATAGTTTACTGGGTTTGGCTCAGGGTTTGATTCAGGCTACTGATCCTTCTTGTAAAGTATTTTTTGTTAAAAGAAAGTGATTTATTTTCCTGTAAGGATTAAAGATTTTAAATCTGAACAGGAAAATGCATGGATGGGTACAGCTTTTTTTCCTGAAATTTCTGATTCAGATTCAGGAGAGCTCAATTTCTGATTCTCCCTGTGGTGGTCTCTTTCTCTGAGACTATTTCTATGAGTTGGTGTTTTCACTGGGTGAACCCAGAGGTTTCTCAGGCTGTTAGAAAATACTATGAGTTATTACAGAAGGATTTACCAGAGCTTGCACCCATTCTTCCTGTCTGTTTTCGAGAATGTGTGTTACACAGATTTTCCTGATAGTCAGCCAGTTGCCCCTAAAGAGGCAGATAGGATGTGTAAAGTTTCTCAGTCTTAAATTTTTACACATTATTCCCAAATGTAACCCGGTAGCTTTAGTTGATCCTACTGCTGCTAAGCATTTGGTTAATTTCAATCCTACCCTTTCTGATAAGGATGGGAAAATTTATTGCTGTGTATGGTGAAACAGTACATGTTTCAACTTTGATTTTCAGAATTTTGAATGGTTAGGCTCATATTGTTCTGGCAATTTCTGAAGTTTTTATTTTGTCAACAAACATTTTTATTAAGTGTTCACATATGACTTAGGCAATCTTGCATTTATATAAATGAAGAATAAACAACATGAGACCATTTTAGTTATTTATTATTATTTATTCTTTATTTTACATTTGTTGACTGGGAATGTCTGACTGAGCCGAAGCCCTTTTTCAGCAGACACCCGGGGAGAAAGTTTGTCATTATTAACAGGTATTATAGGTATTATACAGATGGAATAAGGCAAATCAGTTAGTAGGCTACAGGAGAATTTTTGAGAATATACAAATTACATTTTGTCATAAATACTAGTATAATACATATAATTATGTAATGGAGAAAACAGGTAGATAAGTCGGAGCACTTTTTGAAAGTAGTAGTTAGAATATTAGAGCAACATAGGAGCTGAATGTTAAATTTTACAATTAAACAATCCGGAAGGAATAAAAGTTAGTTGCAAACATTATACATCACAGACACTGAAACAACTGTAGCTGCAAACATTATACATCACTTATAATGTATCTAGTCATTCAGTTAAGCATTATATGGCTCATTCAAATCCTGCCTCTAAAACGTCATTCCTGCTCTACATAAAATCAACCAGAGGAGAAGCTGTGGATAGCAATTAGAAAGAGTTGAAGGATTTTATATGGGAAGGGAAGACCGTAAGGGTCAAGTGGGGTAAGCTGATTCTTCTGATAGAACAAGGTATACTAGGATTACCCAATTTTGAGGGGGTATTTTAGAGCAACACAGTTAAGCCTCTTATATGTAGCACAAGCAGAAAACTATAATTCAAAGTGGAAAGGAATAATGCTAAAACAGGGAGGAAGATTGGGCAATTTTTGAAAGCTGAGGAATATTTTGTCTGTATTTACTTCTTATGAGGAAAAATCTGTTGCACAGTCCACTACTCGTTCTTTGCAGTGTGTGTATGACTCTTGATAGCTCCAGGGCTATGGCCACGGGTTCTGTTTTGAGGAGCTTTGCATGACTGTATTCTCAGAACCTCTGAGATGATGATAAAAATGAGATTGTATATTCTCCCTTGGATAGAGATTTAGTGTTTGATCCCTCTGCTGCAGAGATAATAAAGTGTGATGAAAAGGACAAGCTTATCCAGGGAATCTCATTTTTCAGCCCTCCTTTTTCAAATTGTCCAAGGGATTTTTTTTTATCTCCTCATCTAATTTTTGGCAAAAAAACAAAACCAAGAGAATAAATAGTCTCAACAAAATTCAGGTAAATTGATGTTTAAGAAGAAATGGCAAGGGGGTTCCAGGAAGTCTGAATCTCCTTTTTTTTTCCTTTGGCAACATATTGTTACAGATGATAAATGGGTTCTGAAAATCTGTCATCAGGGTTACAGATGGCAGTAGGAGGAAGTTCCCCCTTTCCAGGTGGTCATTCCTAATCTTCCAGATCGAACTCTATTTCCACCTGTTCTTCATTGCATGATGTCCCAAGGAGGGATGGAACCAGTTTCGCCTTTCCAGGTGGGGAAGGGTTTTTATTCAAGGATATTCCTGGTGCCAAAGAAATAAATAAAATGCTTGCTACCAGTGCCAAATAAATAAAATGCTTGGAGACCAGTTCTGGATCTTTCATCCCTAAACCTGTTTGTGATAGTGGCCACATTCAAAGTGATGTCACTTCATAACCTGTTACCTTTTCCTCTTTCAAGTTTCCTGGAAGCACTAGCCTTGAAAGATGCTTATCACATCAATATTCATCCAGACTTCAGATGCTAAAGGGACAACAACGGGATTCTATTATTAAATGCTCAACTTCTCTGCTTTTAAATTTGTTGACCAGGATAGTGTGACTGGTTACATGTCCATTTTCAGCGGAGGCCCGAGGAGAAAAGCTCCAGACTTACAAACAGTTAGACAAGCAAGTTCCAGTATATGTCTAAGAATATAGTATCAAGATACAAGTTACAGTCTTAACATTTCAAGACGATGAATACAGTTTAAAAGCAAAAATATATACATACATGTTAGTTTCTTTTGTTAGACCTAAATGTGGAGCTATGTACAAGTATCTACACACAAGATACAGTTTCTTTTTCAAACCTTTAATGAAGCGGTAGGTAGTTAGCTGTGTTTAATAATTGCAGGGATAGGATGGTAGATGAGATTTTAGTCCGGGTTAGAGCAGGGACATAACCAGTGAGTTTTGAAAAATTGGGTCAGATTTTTTTTTTTTTTGAAATGGTTAATTGAGGGGTTCAGAATAAGGTCAGATGGGAGGGAATTCCAGATTTTACCTACAGTATTTGCAAACAAAGATTCTCCAGATAGGTTGTTAACTTTAACAGATTAAACCAAAAGTTTTGTGGTGGAACAAATTAGCCATGCTTTTTTGTAGGGATGGATAATGCTTTTCAATGAGGGTTTTTTTCTGGGTGGTTAATAACCTTAAATGTTATAGTGAGTTGATTTTATATTGAATTAGCCTGGGGAGTTCTAGCCATTCCAAGAGGGTTTAGGATTTTGCAGTGGTGTGTCTTGTAGGGGGTTCCTGTGGAAACCTGGCAATTTGGTTGTAGCAGCTAGAGAGTTTACTGAGTTCAGATTTATTCAAGTTGGTAAGAATAGGTGAGGCATAGAGTAGAGTTGAAATCCGATGGGTACGGGCAATTTCAGACCTGGCTAGAGGGGTGAGAAAAGGTTTATTTTTGTAGAGGGAACCAAATTTTTATTAATGGCTTGTTTGCTTGACATGCATGTCATATTTAAGGTTGTTTTTTCTCCCTATTTACTGTCCCTGCTATGAATTAACAAAAATACAGAATGTAAAATTATTTTAAATTGACTGGTTCTCTCCACTAGAACAGTACCTTACTGCATTGTGGTGGTTTCATTTTCAAAAAACATTGTCCCTCCCTTGCTGCAGTTCAATTCACTGATGTCATCAAGACCACTGAATACAGGTAGTTTTCTGGCCATTTCCCTCCACAAACTGACATCACCACTAAATTCCTAAAAACCCACCCATGCTGAAAGTAAAGGCTAGAACAAGGTAACAGTATATCAGCAAGTCTCTGGCTTTGAGCTGCTGGTCACAGTAGGTTGTTGTGTCTTTCGGCTTTTCCCAGTTAGGGGTCGCCACAGCGGAACTCCGGTCTGCTAATGATTGGTAGTTGATTTTTACGTGCCAAGTTAGCAGCCCTGACGCACAACCTTCAACAAAGGCATGCCCATTCACGCATGTCTCCATGCAGAAGACGCTCTAGCTGAGAATCGAACCGGACAGCGTCTTACTGTGAGGCGACAATGCTACCGCAGCACCACCACCAGGTACCAGCTCAGATTACCCTTGGCACCTTGACAGCTAGGGAAGTTAGGTGTGAAAGGGGATGGAGATGAGTCAAACTAGTACAATTCAGGCTTCACAAACGATTGCAGTTTAGTCATTCTAAAAAGAAGCAGCAGTAAAAGCACTTTGAAAGTCTGTTCTGTGGCATTTGCACCATTTGTGTTTTAAGTAGTCACTGAACAGCATGAAATGCTACTTTAAAACTGACTGAAAGACAGCAGTATATACATGTAAAATCAGTGCAGTGACCGGATCCTTAGGAAGAAAGAAGCCTAAGTGATGTATTTTTTTACAGACAAGTACTGCATAGTGGGATACCTAGAATAAGACTAAACAATCAGAATTACTTCAAGATGTCAGACCCCATATGGTCAGACTAAGAAAGTACATATAAAAATATTTAAAAACCTGTAAATAGTCCCAGAGTGGTCTTAAAATGTAGAAAACACCAAATCATGATGAAGTAAACATGTTTTTTGAGTCTGTGGGTGCGGTTCTCCTTTAAGAACTCTGAGAAAGCGAGAGGGAGGGCATTTTTGTATTTTGTCTTTGACTTGGAAACATCCTCTCACCACTTCTGCATGCTTGTTGTTCTGTAAAGTATGTTCTTCGTGTTACACTGTTGCAGTCCTCACATATGGGTTATCCGGCTCCAGGTAGCCCTCAGTCGGCCCGAATACCAGAGTCCTTGGTATTTTACATTGGCTGCCACCGGTTGTAAAACTGATGTCAGTACGTCGGGTATAAAGGGAGGCAGCTGACACCATTTCCTCAGTCTTTCTTGCCTCGGAGCCCAAAGCAGATGCAATTCGCACTAGTGCCGGTTAGCCGTTTACCTTCGTTTTGCTTTTCAACTACCAAGTTGAAGATGCCTTCAGATAAGTACCCCATTGGGGATCCTCTTTTCTTGCTTTAACAAATTTCAGATAAAGTTAATAACTGTCTTGCCTGTGGAAACCAGATTCTGCACTGTGATTTCCATTCCTGTTGTATAACTTGTTTGGGCCTTGAGCACAACGTCCCTAGCTGCGATCTCTGTGCTTCCTTTAACCCGCGTACCATACGCCATAGAGTTAAGATTTTGAATAAGCATTTCAGAGTCTGGCCTAAGTTCATCGGTATGGCGTCTTCTGGTCTCCCGACTTCAGATATACCTAGGAAACGCAAAGACAAGGACCACGACAGGCCTAGGGTTAAAGCTACTGACTACGTTCTAGTGAAATTGGTCGTCAGCACAGCGGTAGTCAGTGAGGTGCTTTTGCAGCCCCTGCAGTCCGCAGATTTTCAGCTGCAAGCCTCTGCCGAGACCTTTATGGAGTCCTCCATGCCACAGGCTGCTTTTTCGTCTTCAAACCCTCTGCCTGTCGCCGCCTCAGATGGGTCCGGAGTCGCTTTGCAGGCACCGGCTTCTGATGCCTCTTCTTTTTGACATGAGACCGGAACCAGACCACTATCTTAATTCAGACTTTTGCAGTTGCAAAGCCTCCCGAGTCCCTCCGGATTGCGAGTAAACCTTCCAGCCGCAAACCTACTCACAAGCAGGCATCGACCTCCCCTCCCATACCGCAGTCCCAGTTGGTAAAGATGGCTGGTTATCTTCATTCCCTTATTAGGGGCTCTCACCCCCCCCCCCCTTCAAAGAGGGCTAGGGAATTCTCTCCTGATGGTTCTGTCTGTCTCTGATTCTGAGATTTCCAGTATGTCTGGTGGTGAAGAAGGAAATTCTCAACTTTCTTCTGGCTTTGAAGATTCTGATGCTGAGGACTCTATCCCTTCTGCCTCCCCTCCAGAATATTTTTCCTTTGGGGATACTTTGAATATTCTTAGGGAGCATTTTAAATGGGAATGTCAGGATTTCCCACAGTCTAAGAAAAGAATCTGGGGAATTTCTAGATTTGCCACAATATAAGCCTCTGGCTATACCTCCAGTTTTGGAAGTTGTGGATGATGTTTTCATGGAAAATTCTTTAACTCCTAATTCTGTTCCTCCTGCCCCCAGAAAACCAGGTAGGTATTACAGGGTTCCTGAGTCTCAATTCCTTTTTAGAAACCCTATTGCTGATCCAGAAATTATTTCTCAAGGCCCCAAGGGTGTTAAGGCTACTATTGCTAAAACCCCTGTGCCTTCTGATAAGGAATCTAGGGCTTTGGACAGGTGGGGTAAAAAAGTCTATACCTCTGCAGCTCTTGTCATTAGATCCGTGAATTGTCTTTTTCACATGATTTAAGTATCAGCAGCATACTTTGGAGGCTATTAAGGCTAAACTTGGAGATGTTCCTTCCTTACTGAATTCTGCCACTTTAGTTAATAAGCATTTACTTCATTGTGGTTTTGACACTTTGGAGGCTTCTTCAGAGCAGCAGCCACTGGTTCTGTAATCAGAAGGCATGCTTGGCTCAGGGAGCAGCCTTTTTCTGAACCAGTAGAATCTAAATTGCTGGATGTTCCTTTGCACAAGGACAATCTTTTTGGTAATGAGGCTGAGGAGGTACTAAAGAAGTTGGAGGCTAAGGCAAAATCTATGCAAGCTTTAAAAGATTTCCTTCAAGTTCAGCCTCCTCGGTTTAGTAGGCATTATCCTTCCAAGAATTGGTCTTTCCGTGATCCTGGCAAGCAGGGTCACTCTAGGCCTAGGGGTTTCAGATCTTCCAGAGGGTAGACTTCTGCCCCTCAAAGGGCTAAACAGTGGCATCCTTCTACTAAATCGGGAAGTTCTGAGCCAACTTTCCAAGGCAAACATTCTCAATGACTCTGGCCTTCTTGTGCCTACCTCTGCGGACCCTGGGTTTCCTTTGGGGGGGAAGGTTGGCCAGGTTCACAGAGGGGTATGGTCTACAATCACAGATGACAAATGGGTGCTCAATATAGTAAACCAAGGTTACAAGTTTTACTTTCACACCTTCTCTGTTTTACAAGGATACCCAGACATACCCAGAACTCTCAGGGCAGAAGTACAAACTCACATTTCTTCTCTGCTGACTATGGGGGCTATAGAGCCAGTTCCTGCAAATCAGACAGGCCTAAGTTTTTATTGAAGGTTTTTTCTGGTACCCAAAAAAGGGGCACCTGGCGCCCTATTCTGGATCTGTCCATTCTAAACACTTTTCTGGTGATTTCCAAATCCAAGATGCTCACCCTTCAACAATTACTACCAATGCTGGGCAAGGATTCATGGCTGGTAACTTTGAATCTCAAAGAGGCATATCTGCACATCCCCATAAGGGAAAGTTGCAAGCAGTTCCTTCGCTTCAGGGCCGGGGGGCAACACTTTCAATTCTGTGCATTGCCCTTTGGCTTATATAGTGCTCCCAGAGTTTTTACGAAGTGTCTGGCTCCCGCCATTGCTTTTTGCAGGCAGAGAAACATTCAAATTTATACTTACCTGGATGACTGTCTCATTCAAGCAAACTCCCCAGAAGAACTGGAAAATGATTTGGATTTCGTGAAGAACATCCTCACCTCTTTGGGTTACACTCAACGAAAAGAAGTCAAAGTTGGTTCCTTCAAGGGAGATGGTTTTCCTGGGAGTAAGTTTGAGTACAGCCACCCAGATGGTATTCCTCCCTCAACAGAAGCAAGAAGATCTTTCCACTTACTTCATGAACTTGGCAAGAATGACCCAGCTCTCTGCAAGGCAATTCCTGAAAGCACTGGGGTTCATGGCTTCATGTATTTTGATGATCCCATATGCAAGGCTGCATATGAGGAAACTTCAGTGGTACCTCAAGAATCTTTGGTGTCCACACACACAGGACTTGGACTTGATTCTTCCCCTGATTTCCTGTCTACAAATGGAGTTCCTCTGGTGGGCGGCAGCCTGTTCTTAGAACAAGGGTCTGCCTTTCCACTCACTGCCTGCCAGCCAAACTCTCACTACAGATGCCTCAGATGTTGCATGGGGGGCTCATCTGGAGGGCAGGAGCATACAGGGGACTTGGAACACCCAGCAGATTTATCTGCACATAAACTTAAAAGACTTGATGGCAGTGCAGCAGGCCTTGCTGGCTTTCAAGGACCTACTCTACCCTGGGACTCTGCTGATCAGGATAGACAATACTACAGTCATGTGGTACATCAACAAGCAAGGGGGGGGGGACTCGCTCTTACCCCTTGTGCAGACCAAGCATGAGACTATGGTCCATAGCAGCATCCATGGGCTTACATCTAATAGCGCAGTATCTTCCAGGGAGGCTGAACTCCTTGGCGGATCATTTGAGCAGATATATTCTGGATCCTCACGAGTGGCAAGTGAACAGAGACATTTTCCATCGCATCACTTATCATTGGGGCACCCCACAAGTGGATCTTTTCTCCTCTCAAACCAATTGTCTCCTTTTAACCTTCTGCACCAGGGTGTTTCACAACAAAGCTTGGAGGATGGATGTGTTGTCATTCCCATGGACACATCTCTCAGTTTATGCATTCCCTCCTCTACCCCTTCTTCTCGGAGTGCTGCTAAAGATAAGGGACGAAAAAACAAAGGCTATTCTGATAGCTCCAGATTGGCCCAAGCAGCATTGGTATCCCCTCCTTCGCAGCCTTTCCCAGGCTGAGCCTTGGCATCTTCCCCTGGTACCAGATCTGCTGGTTCGGGGGGGGAGGTTCAATCATCCTCCTCTTCAAACTATGCATTTAACTGCCTGGTTAATACTTTAAATCTTTCCCAACAGGTGGTTGAAGTTCTTCATGAGGCCAGGAGGCCTAGCACAAGAAAATCTTATGCAGATAAATGGAAGAAATTTTGCTCTGGGATGCAGGCTAAAGGAGAAGACTCTTCTCATCCTTCTCGTTCTCTCTCTCATTCTTGATTACCTGGCAGAATTGCTTAATGGTGGTCTTTTCTTTTCTTCAATCAAAATTCACACCAGCAATTTTGGCTCATTGTTCTTTTGAGCAACCCATTTTTTCTCACCCCTTGATGAAAGCAGTTCCTGAGGGGAGCTAGTAATCTTAGACCCCCAGAAGAGCTCCTACTCCTGCTTGGGGTCTTAATTCTGTGCTGGAAAAACATACTCTTCCTCCCCTTGAACCAGCTGCCTCTGCAGATTTGAAGTTTTTATCCTGGAAGACTGCTTTACTCTTGGCTATTATTTCAGCTAGAAGGGTTTCTGAGCTGCAAGCCCTTATGGCAGTAGAACCTTTCATTAATTTTCACTTGGATCGGGTTTCTGTGAGAACCAATCCCTCCTTTATGCCCAAGGTGGCTTTCAGTTTAACCCTTAACCAGTCTATTCACCTGCCTACATTTTTTAACAATCCCCAAAACAAAAGGGAAAGGATTCTGCACTCTCTTGATGTGCATAGACAGCTGAGATTTTACTTAGACAGGACTAAATCGAAAATCTGAACAGTTATTTGGTAAGTTTTGCTCCTGGGGCTCTGGGTAAAGCTATTCCAAAACAATCCATCTCCAAATGGATTGCTCATTGTATTCACTTTTGCTATATGCAACATGGGGAAGGTTCCCCCTCATGGTATTAGGACCCATTCTACTAGAGCAACCACTGCCTCTGCAGCCTTTCTGAGAAGTGTGCCTACTAAGGACATTCTAGAAGCAGCTACTTGGTCTTCTGTCCATACTTTCACAAAGCACTACAGTCTACCTTTGTTTTCAAAAATCCAGGGCTGGTTTTGCCTCTGCAGTTTTGCAGGGCCTCATTTGCCTCAGCTTTGCAGGGCCTCCTTGCCAACCCTTAATCTGTGATATTTCCTTCCCCCTTTGTCTTCTTACTGGGCTTTGGGAATCAACCCATATGTGAGGACTGCAACAGTGAAACACTAAGAACATAGTACAGTTGTGTACACTTACCATAAATGTAGATGCTCGAGTGTATTCACTGTTGCAGTCCTGGTTTCTCACCCTCCATTCCCCCTTTTTTCCTAAGGCACAGACTATAGGTTTTTATTTTTTGTATGACATGTGCCCAGGGTGCTACCATTTCTGGGTTAGCCTTCTTTTGGGGGCTCCTGACAGTTAAGGCAAGAAAAACTGAGGAAATGGCATTGGCTGCCTCCCTTTATACCTGATGTACTGACATCAGTTTTACAACCGGCGGCAGCCAATGTCATATACCAAGGACTCTGGTATTCGGGCCGACTGAGGGCTACCAGGAGCCGGATAACCCATAGGCAATCTCTGCTTGACTTACAAAGCCATTCTTACTCAGCTCTGTTAGAAATGCCACATCTAAAGAAATCCCAATCCCTCCGCACAACACGCTCCAGAGACCTCAGCCTCATTACCACAGTCAACAGAACATGCTGGAGAGGGACAGGTTCATAACCCAGAGGCTGTCCATGCTATGGAATAGATTTCCCATACAGGGCAAGCAGAGCACCTCACTGGCCCTCTTCAAGAGAAATCTTGATGAGTGGATGGGAAATAGAAAATTCATCCCAAGGATCACTCCAGTGGCTTTGACAGAGGCATTGGGAACCAATGGGCTAGGCTTGTAAAGGCTCCAGGGCCATTAGCCTAGTACACACCTATGAACCTATGTGAGGACTGCAACAGTGAATATACTCGTAACATCTACATTTATGGTAAGTGTACACAGCTGTACTTTAGTAACTCTTTTAAATTCAGATTGGATTATAGTAAAGTATAGCTTAGATGTTTATTTGAGACTGTCCTGCAATGTTTTAAATATTTCATGCGATTTTGAACTCTGATGTAACTGATTACTTACTGATTTTTGTCTTGTTCTTTTATTATTAAATGTATTTAAACCCGTCATTGTGGTTGATATCTGTGAGATATATTTAAGCTCTTAGAGTACTTGCATATCTTTTTTAGTGACTGTACAGGCCACTCGTAATAGCTTGGCACTTGGTCAAACTACCATTTGGATTAATAGTAGGTGGTGGTGCTGCGGTAGCGTTGTCGTCTTACAGTAAGACGCTGACCGGTTCGACTCTCAGCTAGAGCATCTTCTGCATGGAGACATGCGTGGATGGGCGTACCTTCGTTGAAGGTTGTGTGTTAGGGCTGGCAACTCTGCACGTAAAAATCAACTGCCAATCATTAGCGGACCGGAGTTTTGCTGTGGCGACCCCTAACCAGGAAAAGCCGAAAGACACCACAACAACACAGTAAGACTGAACACCTTTTGCTAAGGACCTTAAAGTAGCTGATAGAGTTGGCTGGTGGCAGTGTCATCTACCTTATGGTTTGGGCAAAAGGGGGTATAGCTAGTAAACCTGTGCCAGCCTTTCCCGGTGTGTGTGTGTGTGTGTGTGTGTGTGTGTGTGTGTGTGTGTGTGTGTGTGTGTTAGCTATTTGGGCAGGGACATTAAGTACTGGTTGAGCAGTGAGAGTGTTGGAGGTCTTGGTTTGAGATTTCAGCTGAGTGGCCAAACCTATAGCTGTGGCAGTGGGGAGTCTTATTGGGAATCTGGAGAAAGGGGGAGAAAGCAGCCCCAGACTGACTGTGGTCTCTGTGTGCTCTTAAGGGAAATTGGACTTTACTGTGTGTGCACTTGTCATCCTCCCAGTGTGTACGTCCCCCACTGTTGCCAGTGGTGAGGATTGAGGCTCCTTGATTACTGGGCCAGTGCAGGGCAGCACAAGGAATAATAATGTGGCAAGACTATTGCACTGGGGGTTGTGCAAACATTACAATTTTGAAGTAGCTGAGAAGCATTGGATACATGAGCCATGAAGCATTATAGGGGATGCTGAAATTTATATCACGTGGAATAAACCATTACCAATCGTTCAGAAAATAAATACATTTGAGAAAACCAGATATAGTAGTCCATGAAAAGAAGACAAAAGTAGCATTGATCACTGAAATTGCCTCGCCCAGTGATTAGTGTGTTTTGTACAGAGAGAGACAGTCATAAAATACCAGGATTTGCCAGCTGAAAAGCTAGCAGTGTCAAAGAAAGATGCCCAGACAGGTCCAATAGTAGTAGGAGCAATTTGTCTCAAAAAATATAAAGTTATATTTAGATGTGCTACCAATACATGTAAATCTGTATGAATTCCAGGAGTCAGTCCTGGTCACATTGCAGGTGGTGCGAAGAGCACTTTTGGTTAACATCAAAGATTGAAACAATACTAATTTCATGAACTTTAATCCTACCCTGTCTTAGGAATGAAGTCCATTACCGTCATGGTATTAGAAACCAAAAGACTTGGAGAAATTAAATTATGTATGGGGGTGGGAGGGATGAATGATGGTGTGTTTGCAGAGGCACAGAAACTGTAGTAGGAAGGTGACAGTTGAAGAGCTCCTGCTCTGAGGTTAAAAGAGCAGAGTATAGAGATCATAAAGTGGTTGTTCCCAAAAAGTATGTGTAAGGGAAAAATAGGAAAGCAATAGGAGGAGGAAGGTGGAGAGATGAGGAAAGAGGGACTAAATGACTGAAGATGATTCTAACTAGTATGGGGTAGTACTAAAACAATGAATGGAGATGCAAGAAAAAACCCATTGTGAGTAAATGGGAATGATCTGGTGAAGTGGCAGTGATGACATTCTGACACTGAAGGATTCAGCTTGTGGGGAAGGTCACATGTGATGGCAGTGGGAGCGATGGACTTATTTTATGTTTGTAGACTCCCCAGGACTGACTTTTTACGGCAGAACAGCAGTCCGTACTGAATGCAAAAGGAGTCAAAAGGGGCAAACCACACATTGTTTAGAAGGGTAAAAATATTTGGTTCAGCAGGTGGGACAGTTTGCAGATAGATCAAGTGACCAGGTAGACTGCAAAGAATTGAAAGGTTTCTAAGTGAATTTGAATTGTTTTATAACTGAATAAAAGTATTGGTGACATTTTTGTGTGGATAACCATTTGGCTTTTGTTAGGAGGAAACCTGGTGTACTGTTCAACAGGATAGTGTGGTAAGTGTGCATGTTTGTCGTTGGTAGTGCAGATTATGCTTATAAGTGATATCTAGCATCTGCTTGCCACATATATGTTTTGCATGAACTGTTTTTATATTAAATGTTTGTAGATATCGAACTCCAAGTGTAAATGCCATCACTGCAAAAGAAATACCAGTTTTATCTTTGTGTAATGTCTCTCCAGTTACCTGTTCATTCTTAAGACATCTAGATGGAATCTATGTAATGCATATTTGTAAAAAAAAATAAATAAATAAATTGTATTTTCATGATTATCTTACATATACATGAACCAAAGAAGGGTTGGTATACTGGTTAAGGTTTTAACCTGATAGATACAAGATACAGAGTTTTATTCTCGCCTCTGGTTATTAGCTAGATTTGTGATACTCTGCAGACTAATAGTCTCAAGTTTGCTTATAAACCTAGGAGCTTTTCTGCCCAAATCTCCTCGGAAGATAGACATTATTCATTTTGGACTTTTCCAGTCGACAAAGGCAAACAAAATATTTCATTTTTTTAGCTATGCTAGCAATAATTGTGGGAGATCCTATTGAAGCTGGGCCAATAAATGTCCCTTGCTGATTACCAGTCTTCCTTCTGGAGAAAGAGAAGTAAGGCGTTTTGTAGCCTAGAACAGTAATGACTTGATTTTGCATTTTATTGACTTAAAGTTGTACTGGAAGTTAAATGCCAGTGAATTGAGTATTGGGGTGTCTGTTTGGAACAAAAGATATCTGCATGGGACTTTACAGTGGCATTTTTGATGCAGAGCATTTTCTGGTAGTGCAGTGTGATATTTTGTTCTTTGTGCTTTAAATTAATCAGGATGCAATAGAAAATGTATTTTTTGAAGTTTCCAGTTTTGCTTTAAGTGCTACATATTCCCACTGAGCAGTAGTTAAGTAAAAGTTAACCTGTTTCTGTTTTGGCTTGTAATGTTATGATAAGTTAACAAATGTGTTATCGCAATATGATTGTCTACCACCAGGTACAATTGTTTGCCCCCCCTCCCCAGCCTTGTCCATTGGCTCCCTCTGCCTTAACCCAATTAGCCTATTTGTTCAGCAGGGCAGGAGCCAGGTATTCCCAGGCTAACTGAGAGCCCTGTTTGTGGGTCCTGGGAGGCGGTTTACCATCTCCATATGGAAGCAACTCTTCCCTCCCCTTGTTGGCTTCATTGAGCCTTTAGACACTTCCTCCTGAAGGGGTGAAGCATGCCTTTGAATGCCACTTTCCCCTTGCTTACTTAGTACAGATGCATTATTAGTGGAGCTCTGCAGGCTTGGAACTAGACTGGGAGATCACCTAGTACTCTGCTTGGCGTCACCCATGTGATGAGCCAGATCCACTTCCATCTCCCTCATACATCTCATCTTTTATCGTCCAAATCACAAACCAAACAACTCCAAAAAAAATTAATAAAATTTAGGGAATCTTTTTAAATGTAATATACCGATCAAAATTTCCAATTGTTAGGATTTGTGCTGCACATGTTTGAGCAAGCTAGGGGTGTTTCTCCAGAATCTTGATATTTGAGAAGACCCCCCCCCCCCAAGAATGGGCAAGCTGTTGGTCTACTCACTCCAGTCCTTCGCTGACAGCTCCAACAGGCACCCAAGTTCTCAGTCGTCAACTGTGGTCCATGCGGTGTAGTGTGTGCTTTTATTTATCCCTTCATATCATGGAGAAATGCCCATTTTTGATAGGGAACAGTTAGAGCTTTCTTTATGTAATTTTTCAGTAGTGCAGTGTGGTTTTGCTGTGTGTTTGAAGTGAAATGTTTTGTTCTGGTTGGAACATTTATACTGTTGTAAAAATTATGTATATGATGTTTTAATATGATAAAAGTAAACCAACTGTATTCTGCTGGTCTCTTTCACTTAACTAAATTGTCCATGAATATGAATATGCTAATCAGGTACCCTTGTTGTAGCCAGATGTCACAACGTTTTCAGGGCTTTGTTTCAGGCTCTCTCCTCTGGTGGTTGAGTAATAATTATTTGGAATGTTGTATCCACTGTAATTATGGATCTGAAGTTGTTAATCTTCTTCCTATTCATCACTGATGACTTCAGTTCCGAGCCCTCGGAACCGAGTCAGCCTTATACCAAGCTTGCGTGCACCAAAAATACTCGAGCTAAGCTGCTACCCACAATGCCCTTTACTCAGTTACCTCAGATCTCGTTTGCCGTGCAGTCATATAGCAGCATTTCACTGAGCTCTCCAGCTAAATGATTTATCTTATACATTTACAAGTTGTTGTAAAAGTTTTTTTTTTGTTTATAGTTTGTTCTTTGATATCTCCATATTTTCAGCTCTGTTCACAGGTATCCCTTTAGTACCATTGTTGGTATTTTTGAATTTTCTACCCTTGTGGTATCTTATTACCATTGTTGGTATTTCCTCTCTTTACTTCTTCATCTCTTCCACTTTCCTTACTCTTTTCCTTTTGTGTGAGAGTGTGTACTGTTATGTCTGAGAAGAAGGGAACTACGGGGTTTAAACACTGCTCTTCTTGCAGTGGTAAACTTCCAAATAGCGGCCTTCATTAAGAGTGTGTGTACTGTTTGGGGGTTCCGCATTTGTCAGCGAAACCCTTGTGTGATATTTGTGCTAGCTTCAGTCAGCGGACGCTGAATGAATGTCAAAATAAATTGATGTTTGAAGGGCCTGCTTGCATCACCTTTTTCGGAGTGTATTTCTGAGATGGAGGTCTCATCCCCTCCTTCTGTGGACAAGAAATGTCCTCGCTCAGACCCCTCTTCACCGGCCAGTGACGGAGGTAAAAGCCATAAGCACGAGGCCCAAAAGTCTTCCTCTGAGCACCGTACTGCCTCCTCTGTTCCAAGTTTGGCTCCAGCGAAGCTTACCGAGGTCGTCTCATTGGTGCCTGCCCTTGCACAGACTACTATGGCACCATCTACTACCTCGGTTCTGTTCAATTTGTCTGTCGCTGTCTCCGCACCGATGTCGCCCAACTCCGCTCTGATGTCGGTCCCGACATCAACTTCAGAGCCGTTTTTGACATCCACCCCTGTTGTGACTTCGGCTCCGAGCCCGTTCTCTACTCCAACCATACCATTGTTACCAGTTTCTAAATTGGAATCATCGCTGCCATTCTGTGATACATCACGGACCTGATACTTGTCATCTGTGGACCTGTTTGCCGGACAAGCCTGCAGCCCCTTTTTCGGCTGGCCTGATTTCCCCTCAGGGGCATCGGTAAGATCCACCAGGAGCCTTTCAGAATTGGATGTGGTGCGCCTTTTTGACCAGCTGCTGACTGCCAGGGGAATTTCAATTTTGCCTAGACCCAGTCCCACTCCAGGCTTTGGGTCTATTACTCCAACGACCCCTACATACTCTCCTCCCTTGGATCCCTCTGTTCCAAGGCTCATGTATCCAACGTTTTCTAGAGGACCCCTTTCCTCGGCGCTGACAACGACAGTGTCTGAGGCTCAGAGGCCCCTTTGGGTGTCTGTTCCATCGGAACCCACCCTCCCTCAATCTCAAGCTTGGGGGGGTGGAACCTCCAGTTCTGGTATCTGTTCCGACTGTCTGTCCCAACTTCGGATCCGAGGATGACTACCGCTCCGAGTTTGCTTGAGGCTCTATCCCTGGGAGCGGACAGTGTGGAGCAGGATGTGACCCCAGTTATGATTTTTGTCTTCTTCGGTTCCGGCTCCCACTCCTCTTTGGCCGGGCCCACTTTCCGGGTGATGGAGAGGGTGCTTGCTTCTAGCAATCCTCCTAAGTCGGTTATCCCCTCAGTTCCTTCTGAGCTGCAGCTGTCAAAGGCCCACCCCCCCCCAGGATTCTGAGATCAGAAGGCCCAGGAAACCCCTGTCCAGGGTATTTTCCTTTCTGAGTCTTCTTTGGATGCTCCCACCGAAGAACCCCTTCAGAAACTGGCATGTAAGAGGAAACACATGAACACCCCAGAGGAGTCCCTCATAGAAGATATGGACTATGATGATG
Organism: Protopterus annectens; assembly: GCF_019279795.1. NCBI lineage: Eukaryota > Metazoa > Chordata > Ceratodontiformes > Protopteridae > Protopterus > Protopterus annectens. The sequence continues at coordinate 793,291,774 of NC_056744.1, forward strand.
GGGAAGGATCCCCATGGTCACCCCCTGACTATGTCTCCTTCGGAGACATCATGGAAATCTTGAAACGGAGGGGTGACTGGAAGCCCTCCAATCCTTTCTCGGTGGAATCCGTATTCCTGTAGGCCTTTCACTGTCGGCCGTCTACTTCTTGGGTGATCCCGCCCCACCCACCGATGAGTTGGTTAATCTCATCGTGCAGCGGGCAAGGAAGAACCCAGACTCCGTTGAGGCCATCCCCAGGAGATCAGACAAGGTACTGTCCCCTCCAGAGGATCAACCCCATTGGTCTAGAGGTTTGCCGGTAGACGCTATGGTGGTGGCTGCAGCCACGAAAAAGGACCTTGTGGAAGAGAGTCCTGCTGTTCACCCGCCCAACGGAGATCCCGGGGAGTGAACAGGCTGAGGAAGCGAGTTTTTGCATCAGTGACCTTTGCAGTTAGGTCTCTGAACTCTTTGACACATTTTACGAGGCTCCAGTGAGATCTTATCTCTGAACTCTCTGGAGACCTCGTGGGCCACATATCGGATGGAGCACGAGATAAAGTTGCTTCCCAACTTGCTACCCTAGAGTCAATATCCAATTCATTCATGAGGTTGCTGTCACACACAACCGAAGGAGCAGCTAGAGCTGCGGGTGCAGGCGTAGTCATGAGACGCCATGCCTGGGTGCGCATTTGTGACCTCGCGGACTCCTTCAAGTCTTCCATTTTAAATGCCCCTATTGAACCATCAGCTCTGTTCGGTGCTAAGGTCAAGGATACATTAGCCAGGTGTGAGCAAGACGGGAAGACCTTGTCTGCCATTGGCCTACGCTTTTCCAAATCTCAGCATTCTTTCTCCAGGAATCAGAGGCGTGGGAAGATGTGGCACATGAAGTCTCGAGGTCCTTTCCATGATGCACATGGTGGGGACTCCTCCAGAGGCCGAGGGGGTTCCAATAATGGAAGACGCCCCTTTCGGGGCAGAGGGGGTTCCCAGAACCAGGGCTCCAGAGATTCCTTCTTGGGTAGACCATTTCAGCTCTCCTGAAGCACTGCCCGATTGCTTTCCTCTGGAAGCAGTTGAGGTGTTTTTTTCTGTGCACCAAGCTGCCTGGCTGGGTGCAGAGAATCATTACCAGAGGCTACCATATTCCCCTAATATCTTATCAAAGACCTCTGAAATCCCTTCCCGATGTTCCACCCAGTCAAAGGGAGGAGGCAGCTTCCGAAATATGAAAGCTATGTCAAAAATGAGCCATCCAACAGGCCCCCCCCCCCCAAATCAGTGCGTCTCAGAGTTCTACTCAAGATTCTTTTTGGTGCCAAAGAAAATGGGGGACTGGAGGCCCATTCTGGATCTCGGCCAACTAAACAAAATCGGTAGTTCAGATCAAATTCCGCATGGTCACAATTCAAACCATCCTTTCCCTTTCTGCTGGAGGGTGTGTGGATGTGCTCATTAGATCTCCGGGATGCATATTACCATATCAAGATGGACAAGCGCTCCAGGAGCCTCCTTCGCATCCAGTTGGGAGCCAATCACTACCAATTCTCAGAGCCCTGCCTTTCGGTCTCTCAACGGCCCCCAAAGTGTTCACGAAATGCCTTGCAGTGGTAACAGCTCATCTGAGACTTCAGGGATTCCAGGTGTTTCTGTACCTAGACGATTGGCTCCTTTCCTCCCCCACCAAGCGTCTACTGGTCAGGGCCCTCCGCTACACTCTGGTTCTAGCAGAGTCACTGGGCATCACCATACATCGGGAGAAATCCAACCTTCAACCCTCACAACATTTGGAATTCATATGGGCAATATTCAACACCCAGTCAAGCCTGATCTCGCGTCCTCTTCACAGGCTTCAGAGATTAAGGGCACAGGTCCAAGTGACACTCTGTCAAAGAAAAATGTCTGCAAGGGAAGTTCTCCAAGCCTTAGGGTCTATGGCTGCAGCTATCCCTATTGTTCCCTTAGCCAGACTACACATGAGATTACTACAGTGGCTCCTTCAGGCCCAGTGAATACCCAATCTTCACCCCCTGAGCTCACAGATTCTCCTCACCAACACTTGCAAACAAGATCTCCTCTGGTGGATGAGTACAGACGAAAATCTTTGGTGTTGCCCATTCCAGGCTCCCCAGCCCAGAGCCACTGTGACCACGGATGCTTCCCTGATGGGGTTGGGGGGCCACTTCCAGGGAAAGTCAGTCCAAGGCATGTGGTCCGATGTAGAAGTCAACTTGCATATCAATGTCCTGGAGTTAAGAGCAGTGCTATTGGCACTGCAAGCTTTTCATCCACTCCTTCCATCCAGAACGATTGCTGCCCAGTCGGACAACATGTCCGTGGTCTGGTACATAAACAAACAGGGAGGGACCAAATCCTACCCCCTATGTCACAAAGCCATGAGAATCTGGCAGTGGGCGATAGCTTACAACCACTTTCTGATCACAACGCATATCCCGGGGAGCTCCAACGTGATTGAGGACAGGCCGCATTCTCCATCCTCACGAGTGGTCTCTCATCCCGAGTGTGGTGGAAATTTTCAGCCATTTGGGGCCTACCATGCTGTGACCTTTTCGCCTCCCCCTCAAACACAAAATGCAGCAGCTACTTTGCCCTCTTTCCCCCTCTTGGGGAGTCACCGAGTGACTCTTTGATTCACGATTGGCATATGGGTGTCCTTTTATGCTTATCCTCAGAGTCCTCTGATTCCCCTTGTTCTAAGGAAAGCTATTCAGTTGAGAAGCAAAGTGATCCTCATTGCCCTGTTCTGGCCTTGTCAAGTGTGGTTTCCCTTCCTTCGACTTCATCTGTTACAACCTCCTTGGACACTCGTCAGGACCTCATATCTCACCCACAAGGGCTGACTCCCCCGAATCTGTCCACTCTCAAGCTGACAGCTTGGTTTCTCCACTTCGGTTAGTTGCCAGGCAGGAAACGCTCTCTTCACCCGTACGTGATATTATCTTGGCCTCTCCTAAACCATCCACCAGGATACTTTACAGGGACAAATGGAAAAGATTCTCTATTTGGTCACATAATCAGAAGCTAGACCCGTTCTCAGCCCCTTTAGCCACTATTCTTCATTACCTGGCTGAACTGTTAGACAATGGGGCCTCAGCTTCCACCATTCGAGTCCATCTAGCAGCTGTTTCCAATTTCCATAATGGGTCAGATGGAGACCCGCTTATTTCCTCTCGCCTTTGCAAGAGTTTCCTCAAGCACTTTCCTGCTGTTTGTTGCAAAAAAGAAAAAAAAAAACAAAAAAAATTATCCTTGTTTCCCATCTTTCCTGACCTAGAGTAGTCCAAATACAGGCTTTGCTGTATTCTGGACTTTTGGAAAGTTCCTGTATTGCCCATTTCCTTTCTTGGATAAAGGGAGGCTTCTTTGTTCACCAGTGGCAGTTGGGAGCTTAGAGCAGCGTATCTATCCCTGGAGGAGTGTTCCCAGCACAAGAATCTGATAGTCTATTGGCTGTTTTGGGCCAATTTCTAGCTCTTTCAAATCCCCCTGTATAAAACCCGCTTTGGCGCGGTTTTTGCACTTGTTACTACTCAGCCAAGCTCCTCATGGTCCTGCAGAGTGGTGCTAGCAGCAGAGAGGCTAAAAGAGCGACTGCTAACCTGATAAGTGTTTGTTTTTTTTTCCTGCTACTACTTGGGCGACTGTCCGATCTAGCTAAACTGCAAGTATTTCTGCTTCTTGAACTGTTTTAAACTGTTTAAAGTTGTTTTTGCACCTGCACTTTTAAAGTTTGTCCTGTTTGTTGCATTTACCTGTTGGGGCTACACACTCAAGTGCGCTAGCCTGTGTTACATATTTATTGCATTTTCCTGCTGTTTGTTGCAAAAAAGAAAAAAGAAAAAAATTATCCTTTTTCCCGTCTTTCCTGACCTAGAGTAGTCCAAATACATGTATTCTGGAATTTTGGAAAGTTCCTGTGTTGCCTATTTCCTTTCTTGGATAAAGGGAGGCTTCTTTGTTCACCAGTGGCAGTGGGGAGCTTAGAGCAGCCTATCTATACCTGGAGGAGTGTTCCCAGCACAAGAATCTGGTAGTCTATTGGCCGTTTTGGGCCAATTTCCTAGCTCTTTCAAGTCCCCCTGTATAAAACCCACTTTGGTGCGGCCTTGCGTGATTTTGCGCATAGCGCAGCATCTGGCAGCTCCACTTAATTGGGTTTAAACCATTCTCGGCTCCACAAAGTCTGCTCTTCACTTTTTCCCTTAGAACTGATCTAGTTCTCATAATAAACACCCTATTCCTACTCTAAAGCCTGGCACTTGCTCACTAAAGCAATTATATAAGTCAGCACTAAAAAATTAAAAGCACTACACCCTCACAAACTCCCCTTCAGTACCTTGTTCCCCATTGGCCCTTTTTTTCAGTTATAAAGGAATTCCCAATACTATTCTAGCATGTCCAAAGGTCAGTTGTCAATCTCCTCTCTGGTCCATCTGGTGAATCTGGTAATCTTGAGGCAATGTTACAACTGCCTCATGTACACATACAACCCTCTCCTCCTCCCAACAAATTCCAACACATGTGAGAGATGCAACCATATAGCCAAACTGGAGGCCAAGCTCTCTCAACTCAGTACTGGTGTAACCAGTCAGGAGGAGAAGGAAAGCACACTCACTACAATTCCAGTCTTACATAGACCTACCACGACAGCAAACCAAACACACAAACACACAAAAACATACTCTGAGGCTCTAAATAAAAATCTGCCTAAGCAGCAGAGATCTCCAAAGCAGACACCCAAGCAACCGCTACCCCAAAACAAAACACGTGCAACACATAGCTCACAAAGCCAGTGTGCCAGACAGTCACAGCCCTTAAGGCGAAACAACACACCTGATACACTTGTGATAGGTGACTCTGTCGTCAGGCACACTGACGTCCTGCTCACCAGGCTGAACAAGAAGGTCACGGTGAGCTGCCTGTCTGGCGCTAGGATCCGCCACATAACACAAGCACTCAGGTCACTCCAAGGCAAGTACAAATATGACTCAGTCATTGTCCATGCTGGTGTGAATGACCTGAGACTTACCTCCCTGGACTACATGAAAAGAGATGTAGAGGAGCTCTCTGAGCATGTAGCCCAGGCCAGTATGACCCTGACCTTGAGTAGCATCTTACCCTCACCAAGAATGATGCCACAATATGAAGACAAGATGATCAATTTCAACAATTGGTTTAAGTATTGGTGTCATTCAAAGGGGATCCAATGCCTGCCAGCCTGGGATGACATGCTCGACAAGCCATGATGCTTAGCTAGGGACGGCTTGCACCTGTCACCCCTGGGCTTTCGGATATTGGCAAAGGCTCTTGCCACCCCCATAGTGCCTTTTTTAGGCAAGGCTCAAAAGACAAACCCACCTCCATAGGTATCACAAGGGATAAGAAACTGAGTAATGCTACTCAATGCCAGAAGTCTAAACCTCAAGATGCACGCACTCAAAACTCTCCTTAGCATGGAGAACATCGATATCTGTGCAGTAACAGAAACCTGGTTCGAGGCTCCTGAGAGCACCCCAGCACTACCAGGTTATACCTCATACCATGCTTTTCGGCCCCAAAACTTGGACCGAACCACAAAAGGAGGGGAGTATCAATATTCGTCAGATACCCACACCTCCAGGTTGGTGGCACAGCACGAAGCATCAGAGACCATCCATGTGCAACTAACAGTGGGTAAAACTGCCTTCCAGTTTATACCCTGCTACAGACCTCCTTCCCAAACCCAGGAACCCCACTCGGCTTTCCTGAGAACACTGGAAAATATGAAGGTCTCTCCAAACACCATTATATTGGGCGACTTCAACTACCCAAACATAGACTGGGAGCATTACTCTAGCTCCAACACCCTAGCCCAAAGGTTCCTAGAATTTATAAACTCAAATGCTATGGAACAACTTGTTACCACTCCCACAAGAGAGGAAAACTTACTGGACCTGATCATCACCAACATTGGGGCTCTATGCTCCAGACCAGAAGTGTATCCCTCACTGGTAAGATCAGACCATAAACTAATCTCACTGGATATTCACATCCCGACCCCATCCCCTGCCCAGAAAACCACAGTGAAAAACTTCTCTAAAGCAAATTTCATACTCCTCAAAACCAAGGTGGAATCTTTCAAAGCACCTGGGCCTGTGGAAAATATGGCCCAGACCACAGAATCCTTTATAAACGCATTCTATGAACACCTTCAGGAATGCATGGATCATGCAATCCCAAATAAAACCAAGACCCAATCCTCCAAAGGCAGGCGTCCTGTCTGGTGGACCCCAGCCATAAACAAACTATATAATAGAAGGAGGAAGCTACTACATGATAGAGCAAAATCCCAAAAAGGGAAGGCATCTCTGATCAGTATTAGCAAAAACTACGGGCACTCATAAAATCGACAAAGGCCAGCTTCGAGAGAAAAATTGCACAGGACACTAAGGATAATCACAAGGCTTTCTTTAGTTATGTTAGGAACCTGGGTGGGAATTCCCAGATATGCTCAGAATTAGTCCAAAATGACAAAAATACACAGAACCCACAGACATTGCCAACATCCTAGCTGACAGGTTCAGCAAACTCCCCACCAAAAGGGCAAATGTCTATCCCAGCAGAGTGCTGCCCCTGACATCTCAGATGCTCAGGTAAGAGCCGCCTCTCCAAAGCAAAAAACACAGCATCAATGGGACCAGACGGTGTCCCGGGCTGCGCCCTACATGAACTCCAAGAAGAGCTAAACCCAAGCATAAAACTACTGTTCAATCTCAGCCTTACTACAGGATATGTATCCAAAGAGTGGCGTACAGCAACAGTGGTCCCTCTCCACAAAGGTGGTGCCTCAAGGGATCCTGGAAACTATCGCCCCATAAGCCTGACTAGTTTGGTCTGCAAAGCTATGGAAAGGATCATCATGGACCTCATAAATAAAGATATTGGGGACCTACAGACATTGGATCCTACCCAGTTCGGCTTTAAGGGCTGATCCTGCCTCTTAAACCTGGTCGATTTCTTTGAAACCGTCACCAAGGCCATTGACTAGGGGAAGGTGGTCCACACAGCCTACCTGGACCTCACAAAAGCCTTCTATACAATACCCCACTCGGGCATTATAGATAAGCTCACCAGCTTAAATATAAACCCCTATGTCCCTAGATGGGTTGCAAACTGGCTCGAGGACAGAACCCACATGGTTAGAATTGCTGGAGCCATGTCAGACTCCAAACCAGTTACAAGTGGCGTCCCACAAGGCTCAGTCCTGGGACCTCTTATTCGATATATATTTCTCGGAGGTACAGGCCAACACGGAAGGACTGTGGCTGACCAAGTTCGCAGATGACTGCAAACTAGGCGCCATAATAGACTCTCCAGCCGACACAAGCATCCTACAAAAGGGCCTCATAGAAACAGACAACTGGTGCCAGAGCCATGGCCTCAAGCTAAACGCCAAAAAGTATATAGTCATCCCCTTTGGCAAAAACAAAGTGCCCACAAATTACCACATAGGTGGTAATCCATTAAGTACTGAAGAAGTAATTAGGGACCTGGGGACCCAAGTTGATGGCAATCTCTCATTTGAAAACCACGTGGCCAAAGTGGTTAGAAAAACATTTTATATAGCCCACCTAATCATGAAGGGATTCACGTCTAGATCAGGGGAGGTCATCGTGCCTCTACTCATCCCTCATCAGGCCCGTAATTGAGTACAATGCCCCTTTTGGGATGTACCTTACCAGACACCTGCAGCAACTGGAAAGACCCCAAAAGTACCTCACCAAGAAGATCAAAGGGCTCAAACAGATGCCATATGCTGCCCGGTTAAAGAAACTCCAGCTCTACTCAGTGGCATACCGCCTGCTCAGAAGCAGTCTGTGCCTGACATATAAAGCCATGTCCAACCCGGAATTAATGGACATGCTGCATCTCAGAAAATCCAAATCCCATCGAGCTACGCGCTCGAGAGACTTGAACCTCAGCACTGAAATAAATAGGACATGCTGGAGGGACAGGTTCATAACCCAGAGGCTCCCTTCACTCTGGAATAAAATCCCATTCCAGGTTAGGCAGAGTCCCTCACTGACTCTCTTCAAGAAGAATCTTGATGAGTGGATGGGAGATCGTAGGTTTACCCCGGGTATCACTTCTGTGTCACTGTTAGACAGAGGCACAGTATACTAACCTCGAAAAAGGGCATAGCAAAATAAATTTAAAATGGGTGGTGAAAGCCAAACACACTCTGGCTAGGCTTATAAATGCCCTAGGGCAGATAGCCTAGTATGAACCTATGAACCTATAAGGGTATTTTCTACAGCAGGCCTCCCATCAGGCAGCTTGTGGAGGCATGGAATCTGTCCTGGGTTCTGCAGTCTTTCTCTGCCCCCTTTTGAGCCCGCTACGACATGTGGTCTAAAATTCCTGTCATGGAAATCCTTATTTCTGGTGGCTATAACCTCAGCCAGATGAATTTCTGAATTACAAGCATTATGTATCAAGAGCCCCTATCTGATCTTTCATAAGGGCAGAGTATCACTTTGTACTAACCCATCCTTTCTCCCCAAAGTGGTTTTTGACTTTTCGATTAACCAGTCCATTGAGCTCCCTGTGTTCTTCCCAAATTACTGTAACAAGGGAGAATACTGCCTACATTCCTTGGATGTTCATAGACAATTAAGTTTTTATCTGGACAGAACTAAATCCTTTCGCAAGTCAGACCAGCTTTTCATCTCCTTTGCGGGTCCTAGAATGGGAGGTGCAGTATGGAAAGTTACTTTGCCTAAATGGCTCAGGGATTGCATTGCCTTCACATATTCACTTACGGAGGGATCTTAGCCAGGCCAAATCAAAGCTCACTCAACTAGGGCTGTTGAAGCATATGTTACCTTCCACTCTAGGGCCTCCATGGATGACATTTGTGCAGCTGCCATTTGGGCTAAGCCCCACACCTTTATCAAACATTACAAATTGGATCTGATCTCCAAGGGAAGAGTGGCCTTTGGTTCAATGGTTCTTTGGAATGTTCTTCCATAAGGGCCACCCAGGTTCTCCAAGTAGCTGGGGACTTGGTCCCATCAGTGATGAATAGGAAGAAGATTAACAACTTCAGATAAAGTTATGTCTTACCATAACATTCCATCTGAGTTGTTGATCTTCTTCCAGTCAAAAATCCCTCCCACCTACCCCCTCCAAAAGGTTCCTGGCGGATCTTCTGGGTCTTTGTTGTGTATTAGGGTTTCTATGCAGAGATGGCCTCTGACTTGTTTCTTCTTCTATATGTTGCATGCAAACTTGATCTGAGGTAACTGAGTAAAGGGCATTGTGGGTAGCATCTTAGCTCGAGAGTTTTTGGTGCATGCAAGCTTGGTATAAGGCCGACTCGGTTCCGAGGGCTCAGAACCGAACCCATCAGTGATGACTGAAAGAAGATCAACTCAGATGGAATATTATGGTAAGACAGTAACTTCTTTTTTTGTTTAGTTAGACCTGGTGTGTGTCTGTGTGTGTGTCTGTGTGTGTGTTTGGGGGGGTTGAGTCCGTTATTGTGTGGCCCCTTTTATGGCTGGCCGCCCACTTAGTAACCCAGTCACTCTTTTTTTTGCTCCCTTCTAAATGGCATGCTCAGAAGTGAAGTTCTCCTTCTTCATAGGTTGATACTAGACTATATGCCTTAGGGCATTTACATAGGTTGATACTAGGCTATATGCCCTAGGGCATTTATCAGCCTAGCCAGAGTGTATTTGGCTTACGCCACCCCTTAAAAAATGGGTTTTACTGTGCCCTATTTTTGGTTACTTTATTGAGCTTCTGTCTAGCAGTGACACAGAAGTGATCCCCGGAGTGAACTTGCGATCTCCCATCCACTCGTCAGGATTTCTCTTGAAGAGAGTCAGCGAGGGGCTCTGCCTGATATGGACTGGGATTCTATTCCAGAGTACTGGGAGCCTCTGGGTCAAGAATCTGTCTCTCCAGCATGTCCTATTAATTTCTGTGTTGAGATTCAAATCACTTGAGCGCGTAGCTATAGTGGATTTGGATTTTTTTGAGGTGGAGCAGGTCCATTAATTCTGGGTTGGACATGGCTTTATAAATCAGGCACAGATCGCCTCTAAGTAGGTGGTATGCAACTGAGTAGAGCTGGAGCTTCTTTAACCTAGCAGCATAGGTCATCTGTTTGAGACCCTTGATCCTCTTGGTGAGGTATTTTTGTGGTCTCTCCAGTTGCTGCAGGTGACTGGTAAGGTACATCCCAAACGGGGCATTGTATTTAATTATGGGCCTGATGAGGGATGAGTAAAGGGGCACAATGACCTCCTTGCATCTAGATGTGAACCCTTTCATGATGAGGTGGGCTATATAGAAGGTCTTTCTAACCACTTTGGCAACATGGTTGTCAAAGGAGAGATTGCGATCAACTTGGGTTCCAGGGTCCCTAATTACTTCTTCCGTACTTAATGGATTTCCACCTATATGGTAGTTTGTGGGCACTTTGTTTTTCCCAAAGGGTATGACTATACACTTCTTGGCGTTTAGTTTCAGGCCATGGCTTTGGCACCAGTTGTCTGTCTCTGTGAGACCCTTTGGAAGATGCCTGTGTCAGCTGGAGAGTCAATTATGGCACCCAGTTTGCAGTAGTCTGCAAACTTGGTCAGCCATAGTCCTCCCGTGTTGGCCTGTACCTCTGAAAAATATATACCGAACAAGAGCGGTCCCAGGACTGAGCCTTGTGGGACGCCACTTGTAACAGGTTTAGAGTCTGACATAGCTCCCACAATTCTGACCATGTGGGTTCTGTCCTTGAGCCAGTTTGCAACCCATCTTATGACATAGGGGTTGATATTTAGGCTGGAGAGCTTATCTATGATGCCAGAGTGGTGTATGGTGTCAAAGGCTTTTGCGAGGTACAAGTAGGCAGTGTGGACTACCTTCCCTCCATCTGTGGCCTTGGTGACTGTTTCGAAGAAGTCTACCAGGTTCAGGAGGCAGGATCTGCCTTCAACAAAGACATTGGGGAACTACAGATGCTAGATCCTACTCAATTTGACTTTGTTAGAGTCCCATGATGATCTGCACCATGGCCTTGCAGACTAGGCTAGTCAGGCTTATGGGGCGATAGTTCCCAGGGTCTGTTGTGGCTCCACCTTTGTGGAGTGGGACCACTGTTGCTGTACGCCATTCCTTGGGTACATAGCCTGTAGAAAGGCTGAGATTGAACAGTAGCCTAATATGAGGTTTTAGCTCCTCTTGGAGCTCCTGTAGGATGCAGCCCGAGACACCGTCCGGTCCCATTGATGCTGTGATTTTTGCTTTGGAGAGGGCGGCTCCTACATGAGCTTCTGTGATGACCGGGAGACGACTCTCTGCTGGGATAGATAATTGCTCCTTTGGGGGGGAAGGGGGGAGACATTTGCACTGAACCTGTCCGCCAGGATGTTGGCAATGTCTGTGGGTTCAGTGTATTTTTTGTCATTTTGGACTAACTCCCAGCATATCTGGGAGTTGCCACCCAGGTTTCTAACATAACTAAATAAAGCCTTGTGGTTATCTTTAGTGTCTTGTTGTTGTTGTGTCTTTCGGCTTTTCCCGGTTAGGGGTTGCCACAGCAGAACTCCGGTTTGCTAATGATTGGCAGTAGATTTTTACGTGCCAAGTTGCCAGCTCTGCCACACAACCTTCAACGAAGTAGCCATTCGCATGTCTCCACACACAAGACGCTTTAGCTGAGAATCGAACAGGACAACGTCTTACTGTGAAGCGACAACGCTACCGCAGCACCACCACCGCAGCAAGTGAAGTTCTCCTTCTACAGTGATTTAATTTGTATTTGTTAACTGGGATAGAGCACTAATCCAAATGAGCCCATTTCAGGCTGTGCCAAGGTGTGACAGAAGAGCAAAACAGAAAATAAACAATACACAGCATTTCAAGACAGAATTACTTGAACAGTTTTATATTATGTACATCACTCATGAAAGAGGTTTAACAGAGGCTGAAAGTAAAAGAAGAAAAAATACACATTGTTGCAGATTGTGGCTCCCTACCTCTTATCCTAAACACTGCATATTGGAGTGAAAAATTCCATCCTCTTCACTAGTATTTGCTAAAATTATTCCTTCCTTGCTACTGCAGCCATTTGGCATTAATTCCATGCCACCATCTGCATTTATCAGAGGAACAAAACAAATTCTTTGTGGCTTAGCAACTTTACTTTAGCTGTTCTTCAGTTTGTCTCCCTTTGGTGTTCCTGCTGTGTTTGCTCCACCTCTCCCAAGTCAAACAGGATATAGAATGTAAATCAAGATGCAGAGACAGTAACAGATGTTTGAAAGAACAATAGTGGAAGTGATATGATCTGTTTATAGTACAAATGTGATGATGACCATAGAATTATTGGGTTCGTGAAACTCAGAACACACTCCTGAGAGATAGTAAAGTAGGCTGCATTTAATGCTCCGTGATTAGCTAGTTTAATTTTACTCCATTTTACTGCAGGTCTTCATTCTTGGCCTCCAGTCCAGATACTTAGGCATAGCCTAAGTGTAAGTTGACTTTGCTCAAGTGCTTCAGAGTTCAAATAGGTAAAAAAAAAAAATTTGCAAAGTCCTTCGACACATTTTGCTCTCTGAAAATTGGCTTTCTTTGAGAAATTAATTGGGCAGTTACCCATGTCTTATCGTTCTGGAATGGATAAATTGATTTGTGACCATGCCAAAACATCATATGATATCTTTTTTTTTTTGTTAGTCCACACATTTGACGATGCTTGTATAGTTTTCAGACCACACACTGGTCATGTAATTTTCTATAATCTAGTGAAAATTAACACACATTCCAGTGAGCATAATAAAATTGGAATGTTTGACCTGTCAAAGTTATTTATTTTTCATGTTGTTCTTTTGAAGTTTGGAAGGTGAGCTGATGTAGTGGACATTTTTCAGCTATATCCATGGTTTACAAATTTATAAATGTACAAATTTTCTTAAAGCGCAGTGTGTTTTTTAAAACTGCAACAAAGGAGAGACATGTAATTTGGATAGCAGCAACATTGAACTCTGTTCAGTACTTTTTTTTGTCTGTTATCTAAAAGCATACCTCTCAGCTATCCAAAATTCTGCAGAATGTTCAGATTTTTGTCTGACTTTTTGGGTCTGTTCCTCATAAAATGTATAGTTTTCTATAAAATCATTGAAGACTAAGGTCAGTAAATAATGGCTAACAGTTGAGTTTCAGATTTCGTGTCCTTCAGAAAATCCATGCTGATGCAACACATGTTCTATAAGCTTTGAGTTTGTAAGAGCAATATTTCTAATCTGGCCTTGATTTTTTGCCCTTTGTCTCCCCATTATTTTTGGCGTTGTTCAGAATTTTTGCACTAAAAGTTTGAAAGGTTATAAAAGTCTCTCCTCTTTTTAGGTGTTTGTTTGATTGTGAAATTATACTGATCAAGCTAATCAGTTACAAAATTAGGGAATGTGACAGCTGATTGACAAAATCACTGAAGCCCTTTCGGTTATTTGAATAAACCTTGCTGCAGAACATGTTCAGCAAACATGAGTTTTGTCCTTCATTAATTGTGGCTTGCCTGTGTGCAGAAATATGTTCTGCTTGAAGTTCCGAGTTTTGGCTTTTCAGGTTTTGTGATTGTGATAACATGATTCCGCAAAAGTTCAGTTTACAGGTTGGGCATGTGTGTGACATAATAGTTTATTCGAAATCATAGGGAAATCCTTGCTGGCATTGTAATTTTATATTTACTTATCAAGAGTGAGAGCAGAGATATGTGTGGGGATTGGAACTGGAAAAGAATGCCTTGATAAGGGAGGGTCAGCGAGTTAGAAAGAGTAAGCAGTTTGTATGTCTGCTAGTTTAGTGTAACAAAGGAGATGTGTGTTTTGGGAGGTGGAATGTTATTACGAAATGACAGTTTCTTTGTAGCTGGGTCCGAAGATGATAATACTTGTTGGATTTGAGATGGCAGAAGTACAATTACAAGGTTTCCTGCTATACAGTGTAATTCACAAAATTGCAATGCTTTTAGTGAGTATAGTACAGAAAAAGCACATAAATTTAAGCTTTGCTTTATAAGTGAAGCAATCGCATCTTCCTTCATTGGATTTTCATTTGAAATTATTGGAGACAGTAAACCAAACTCCTTAAACTTTTTATCTAACTTAGGATGGTACGACTATGGGGTCTGGTGACTGAAATGAGGAAGGGAAAAAACTGACCAGCAGTAATTCAGTTTGAAACATGTTTGGGGGCCCCAGTTACACCCCTCTCATTACCTAGCCCCACCCCACTCTCTCTGCCTTCAGTTAGTTGCTAAAAAACACAAATTTTATGAGAAATAGATGAAAAACGTGAGGAAAAAATCTGAACATTATGCAAAATTCTGGACAAGCAAATGGCATGGTACCGGCATTCATTTATGAATCCCAATACTGCTTTTGGGACATACTTCTCAACTTCTTTGCTCAAGAATTCTGGACAATGGCAAAAATACTCTGGGAACAAATTCCGAACATCAGGGATATTGTTAGGCTTTAAAACCTATCTTCTGTTAACTTTTTCATCAGGCATTTTCTGGATAATACTAAGTATACACGGGAGATAATGAGTATTAGTGGTGGTTCAGTGGTATTAGTCTTGTTTGCCTTGTGGGAATGCTGGGTTCGATTCCCAGCCAGTGCAGCATGGCATTTGGGGTTGGAAGTTGGTGTAACAGCTAAGGTGTTTACCTCACAAATGAGATTGTCTGTCTAGGCTTAAAAAGTCCAATAGAGCAGCTAGCCTAGGGCTTACCTATGAAACTCTAAAGTCTGGCATTATTGACTAACTATAAGCCACAGTAATTGACCAGAAAATCAAAACTTCTATCACAAACAGGGCAAAACTATGAGGCAAAATCAAAGGATTGTGTGGTAATTTAACTGTAGCAAGCTGCTTGTTACATTTGCATCCAGCAGCTTGCTACAGTCTGACAGTAGAAGGGCTGTTTTTCCCCCTCTGTGTTCAAGGTGAAGATTTTTCTCCTTGCTCTTGCAGGTGGGAGGGCTCATAATCAACAAAGTGCCATTGGTGTAGGAGCGCAGTACTGACATTAGTTAATGAAATGCCAGTATAGCATTTGCATTCATGTATGAAGCTCTGAAGTGCTTCGTTTGTGTTAGTTTGACTGACGCAAGATACTTTTACATTTGCAGCAGGCAGATTGCTATAGTTTTAAATTGAACAGAATTTTTTCTTCAAATTAAAACTGCACAGGGCTCCAAGTGAACTAGCTGTAATTCTGGATTGCAGTGATAAATGAATAGTTAATGTTAAGTTGTCTCTCCCGCCTTCATTCTTGCTGGTTGGTTGGGTTCGGAGCCGACCCTCGGCTCCAATTCGGCCATTTTCTAAAGCTCGAGAGCTACTTACTGGCTCAAGGCCTCCCTATATCCCACAATGCCTGGCACTAGACCCTCTGATCTCGTTTGCCGCTTCAGCTACAAGGTTGCGCTTCACTGACTCAGGTCGTATTAATCTTTTGTATTTGTAATAGCTAAATTGTTGGTGTATAGTTTTCAATTTTTTTATTAAAATTAGAGTAGTTCTGTAGACTAGTCTTAGTTTCCTTGTTTTTCTGACCCTTTGGAAACTTATTTTACTTAGTCCCCCCCCCCCCTCTCTCTCTATCTTCCAGTAGGCCGTTTAAGTTAGAGGCTATCCCCTTCCCTGGTATAGTGTTTTCAGTAGGAAGTAGTGTTTAGCCATTTTATAATATAAGATCATAATCTTCTTAGCTTTTTTGTTAGTATAGTTTTATAAGTTTTTTGTGTGAAGGTGTGGGACTAGTGTGTGTGTGTGTGTGTGTGTGTGTGTGTGTGTGTGTGTGTGTGTTTTTCTACACTAGTCGAAAAACTTTCTCCATTGGTATTACTTTTTCTATCATGTCGAAGGATACCAAGGTATCAGGGTTCAAGAAGTGCGACTCGTGCTGTCAGAAAATGTCTTTGACAGACTGTCACACTAATTGTGTTTATTGTCTGGGTTCCCTACACCTACCGGACTCTTGCTTGGTATGTCATGCCTTTAGTCCTAGAGTCCTGCAGGAGCGTAGGAACAAGTTAATTCTCAGGGATTTACTAAAACCCGAGCGGTCTCCGGCAAAGTCTCAGCCAGCTAAAACCCTAAGCCCACCAAGCCGTCGGCTCTTAGTTCGGAGCCGTCGCCAGGTGGAGTGTCTGCTTCAATTTCAGTTCCGGCCGGGACCGAAGTATCAAAATCTCTCTCGGCTCTGACCTTCGGAGCCGTCAGGGAGCCGTAAGCGATCCAGGTCACCATCTCTGGAGTCGATTCTCTCTGCTTCGGGATCACCCTTGCTACAGTCTGAATGGAGCCATTGGTCCCACTCTTCTCAGTCCTCTAGGCTGTCCGATCATGACTTGGAGAGAGTAGTCAGTAGACTCCTCAAATCGCAGGCCCTGGCTAAGATGTTAACTAGCCCTCCTCATCAGGCTGTGGCAGCTGCTCTTTCCAAAGTAGTTCCTCCTCCGACTGCTCCTGTCAGTTCGGAGCCGGAGCTTGTAGGGGCTCGGATCCTGGAAACGTCTGTGCCGATACTTCCCCTTTTGGCTCCTTCGTCGGCTCCGATTTCTTCAATGGTTCCATCCTTGGAGGGATCTGGGCACCGAGACTCCCTCGTCGGCTCCGAGTGGGTGAGTGTTCTCTCTCTCAGAGCTTCAGTGCAGGTAAGCTCGGCTCCTACATCGGCTTCGGAGCTGTCCTTTTCGGTGCCGGAGAGGATTCCCATCTCCTCGGAGCGGGGACCCTCTTCTGTGCTGGACAGGGGTGCCTTCGAGGTCATGAGGGGCATGCTGACTTCTGAGTCTGCACCTCGATCTGCCCCTTCAGCTCCTCCCCCCAGGGTGCCTGCTTCGGTCTCTGCCCCTCCTCCAGACCCCAAGCGAGGGGATCAAACGCTCCAGGTCACTCCATTGGGTGTGTCTTCCTCTTCCGAGGCCTCCCCTGATTTTTCAGAGGAGCCACCTCGAAAGAGAAAATGTAAGAGGAAACATGTTGACTCCCCAGAGTCTGTCACGTCAGATACTGACTTGGAGGATTCGGAAGGGTCCCCAAGATCCCCCTCTGAAGATGTCTCCTTCTCAGACATCCTTGAGATCCTTAAGCAGAGGGCAAAGTGGTCCGCCCTTAACCCTTCTGAGGACGAGTCAGTATACTTAGCTGCGTTTGTTTCTCACCCCTCCATCTCCTGGGTGTCTCCACCTTTCAATCCACTAATGGAAGTGATGGCTCGGAAGGCATGGTCAGCTCTGGACACACTGGAACCAACCCCTTGCAGGCCCACCACGGCCCCCCAAGATAAACGGTTTCTGACAAAGGGGTGTCCCCATTGATGCCATGGTGGTAGCAGCTGCCACGAAAAAGGAGTTGGTTGACACTTCTGTACCTGTCCATCCCCCTAATAAAGAGTCTAGGATGATGGATAGATACGGGAAGCGAATGTTTTCCTCAGCGACCTTCTCCATGCGGTTGCTGAACTATTTGTGCCACTTCACCCATCTTCAGAGGGATCTCCTCAAGGAGGTAGGAGATACCCTGCAAGATCCATCAGCTGCGGGGGCTCAAGACAAGATAAACTCCCAACTGGCGACTCTTAATTCTATTTGTAAACTCTTCCATGCGGCTCATTTCGTATGTAGCTGATGGGGCGAGTAGAGCCGCAGGCACGGTCGTGGCTTTGAGAAGGCATGCTTGGATGCGGTTATGTAATTTTGCTGATCCCTTCAAGGAGTCTTTCACCAACACCCCTTTTGATGGTTTGGCTCTGTTTGGACCTCAGGTGAAAGATAGTCTTGCCTTCCTGCTCATACCTGGTAAGTGTATCTGCCGTGGGAGTCCGTTTTTCCACTCCCTCTAAACCATACCCTAAGGGTCAGAAGAGTGGGAAAATATGGTTCCGGAAACCCCAGGGAGCCGTGCCTGACACACGTGGTGAGTTTCCCTCCAGAGGCAGAGGAGGGAATAACAATAGATGCCACCTGCGGGGCAGAGGAGGTCCTCAGAATCAGGGTAGCAGGGAATCTTTCTCTGATAAGCCCTTCCAGCACCCCTGAGGGGCTGCCCGGCTCTCCGCCTTCGGAGGCAGTCGGGGGAAGGTTGTCTCTGTACCCAGAAGCCTGGCGTCTCATCCCTCAAGACAAATGGGTACAGTCTATCATATCCAGAGGTTACAAAATCCCGTTTGTCCACACTCCCCTAAAATCAAACCGCCCCATCCTAGATGTTCCACCCAGTCTAAGGGAACAGGCAGTACAAGAAATTTCAAGACTGCTAAAAAAACGGGCAATCCAGCAAGTCCCAGCAGACCAGCAAGGATCCGGAATTTACTCAAAGTTCTTTTTGGTACCAAAAAAGACAGGGGACTGGAGACCCATTTTGGATCTTAGCAGACTAAACAAGTCTGTTCGAAGAACGAAGTTCCGGATGGTCACGCTTCAGTCCATTCTACCCTTTTTGGGTCAGGACAATTGGATGTGCTCCATAGATTTTCAGGATGCGCACTACCACATCAAAATGGACAGGCTTTCCAGAAGGTTTCTCTGCTTCCGGCTGGGAGACTGTCTTTACCAGTTCAGAGCCCTGCCCTTTGGTCTCACCACAGCCCTCAGGGTGTTCACCAAATGCAAAGCAGTGGTTACCGCTCACCTGAGACGGCAAGGATTCCAGGTGTTTCCATATCTAGATGACTGGCTCCTTACTGCTACCACCAGACATCAATTGCTGAGAGCCAGGGATTATACCATCCATACATGCTCCAACCTAGGTATCTCAATAAATTTCGAAACGTCTGCTTTATCGCCTTGTCAGTCCTTAACCTTTATAGGTGCAAGATTAAATACGAAAGATCTGTCCGCAAGACTTCCAGTAGAAGAGTGGCAGACATTTGCCGACATGTACAAGTATTATTAGGATGCAGAAAGATTCAGGCCAGATTTGTCCTAAAAACCTTAGGTCTCATGGCAGCAGTGATCATATTAGTTCCCCTGGCTCGCTTTCACATGAGGATCCTCCAGTGGATGCTTTTCACCCATTGGTCTTTTCAACAACTTCCTTTGTCTCACAAGATAATAATCACACAGTCATGCAAAGACCACTTGGCTTGGTGGATGGTCTCTCCATCAGTACACCAGGGCAGACCATTTTGTCCTTCCTCCTCCAGTTCCCATGGTGACCACGGATGCCTGATCGGGTGGGGGGGCATTTTCAGGGCAGGACTGTCCAGGGCACCTGGCAACCCCACGAGTACCACTTGCACATAAATGTCTTGGAGATGAGGGCGGTGCTTTTAGCATTGCAAGCTCTTCAGAACTCTCTACCCACTGGGACCATTGCAATTCAGACAGACAATATGTCTGTAGTGTGGTACATCAACAAGCTGGTACATCAACAAGCAGGGTGGAACCAAGTCTTATCCCTTATGTCGAGAAGCACTCAGACTATGGCAGTGGGCAATCTCCTCTCAATGGTTTCTGATGGCAACGCACATCACTGGGAAGTCCAGCGTCATAGCGGACAGGCTAAGCAGAGCTATTTTCATGCCTCACGAGTGGTCTCTCAACAGGACAGTAGCCGACAGAATCTTCCGCAAATGGGGTCAGCCTTGCTGCGACCTTTTCGCAGCGCCTCTCAACAGAAAGTGTAGTGTGACCGTTTCTTCACTCTCTTCCCTCTTCCCGGACACTCCCCCAGAGATGCTCTAGTTCACGATTGGCCCCAGGGACTTCTGTATGCATTCCCACCCTTTCCACTAATCCCCAAACTGATTCAGAAAGCTACCGTGCTGGGTTGCAGAATGATCCTCATTGCTCCTTACTGGCCTCGACAAATCTGGTTCCCATTCCTGCATCGTCACCTTCTAGAACAGCCATGGAATCTGGACCCAGTTCCGGACCTCCTGATCCATCAGTCGGGCAGGCTGCATCAGTCTCTTCAGTCTCTCAACCTCACTGCTTGGTTGCTCCACTTCCAACCCTAGCCAGGCTTCCCAGTATTTCCAATTCAGTGCGTGAGATTATCCTCTCCTCGCACAAACCTACAACCAGGAAGACTTATGCTAGTAAGTGGAAATGTTTCTCTTTCTGGGCAGAGGCTAGAAATATTGACCCCTTTATGGCCCCTGTCCATAACATTCTGGACTTAACAGAACTTTTTCAAGCGGGCTCCTCGTCGGTCACCATTAGAGTTCAATTGGCGGCAATTTCCAATTTCCATACGTGCCTGTCAGAAACGAGCATCATGTCCCATAAGCTTTGCAAAGCCTTTCTGAAAGGAACAATTTCGCTTGGGCCTCCAGTAAGGGATACCCCTCCTCCCTGGGACTTGAATTTGATCCTAGCTTCCTTGATACCCCCCCTTTGAACCGGCAGCTTCCTGTTCTTTGAAATTGCTTACTTGGAAAACACTCTTTTTGGTGGCCATTACTTCGAGGAGAGTTTCTGAACTTCAAGCCCTTTGTGTTCGTCCTCGTCCTCCTTATCTAGTTTTCCATAAGGATAGTTTCACTCAGGACTAATCCTTAGTTCCTTCCTAAGGTCCCCTCTGAGAACAACTTGAATCAGTCCATCAATCTACCAGTCTTTTTTCCAAATTATTCCAACAAATCTGAACACAAATTACACCAGTTGGACGTTCATAGGCAATTACATTTCTCTTTGCATAGGACTGAGCAAATAAGGAAATCAGACCAACTCTTCCTGTCCTATGCAGAGGGTAAGCAGGGTCGATCAGTGTCCAAAGTAACTTTATACAGGTGGTTGTCCTCTATTATTACCCTTATTTATCAGTTGAGGCATAAAGAACTCCCTGCTAAACCTAAAGGCCACTCTACTAGGGCTTTAGCTACGTCGGTAGCCTTTCAAGCAAGATTACCAATGGAAGCCATTTGTGC
The DNA here is from genome assembly GCF_019279795.1 of Protopterus annectens. Classification (NCBI taxonomy): domain Eukaryota; kingdom Metazoa; phylum Chordata; order Ceratodontiformes; family Protopteridae; genus Protopterus; species Protopterus annectens. The sequence continues at coordinate 793,312,712 of NC_056744.1, forward strand.
GGCGGCCACATGGGCAACCCCTCATACCTTCATTTCACATTATAAATTGGATCTGGTCTCTAGGAGCAGATCTGATTTTTGTTCCACTGTGCTCAAGAGTCTGTTCCGATGAGCCTCCCAGGACTAAGGTGCTAGGGACACTGTCCCAACCAGCAAGAATGAAGGCGAGAGAGACAACTTAACATTAAGAAGTTATGTACCTACCATAACGTTCCTATCTTCTTCTCGCCTTCTTTCTTGCGTCCCACCCTCCATCCTCCTAGCCTAGATGGACCGAGAAGAGGTCTCCTACCAGTCTTATCATTGGCTGAGTCTTTGCCGTTTTTGTGTCCTCTACACTTTTCTTCAGCCCTATAGCTGAAGTCTTGTTATTGGGACAGTTTGTCCTACGAATTTTATTATTATGGTGGTAGGTCTTCCAAACGAGATCTGGGGGTCTAGCGCCAGGCATTGTGGGATATAGGGAGGCCTCGAGCCAGTAAGTAGCTTTCGGGATTTATAAAATGGCCGAGTCGGAGCAGAGGGTTGGCTCTGAACCCAACCAACCAGCAAGAAAGAAGGCGAGAAGAAGACAACTAACATGGAACGTTATGGTAGATACATAACTTCTTATTATGTCCCTTTGAATCTGCTGACCTAAGGCTAACCCTGGCAAGAAATTAACAAAGTTCATAGCATACAAAGTTATGAAAATAAACAAGGAAGGATGCAAAAAGTGGAAGAATAAATGCAGTCATCATTTATCAGTTCGTGATGGAGCTGAACTATTAAATGACATTGTACTGCTATTTTGAGAAATATTAATCTGCCATGGTTTACAGGATTTTATATCGGTAGCGCTGTCGCCTCATAGCAAGACGTTGTCCCGTTCGATTCTCAGAGTGTCTTCTGTGTGGAGGCATACGTGAATGGGGCGTGTCTTCGTTGAAGGTTGTGCGTCAGGGCTGGTAACCCAGTACGTAAAAATCCACTACCAATCATTAGCGGACCAGAGTTCCACTGTGGTGACCCCTAACCGGGAAAAGCCGAAAGACACAAACAAAAATATCCATGGTCTTAAAAACGTATTCTTCCAAATTGACAGTAACAGAATACTACTCTGTTCATAGACAAGAAAACAAGAAAATAGAAAAAAAAGTTAAATTATGTTGCATGAGACTAATATGATGACTTTAGAGAAGTTACTCCAAGATGTACAACCAGAAAGGACTTGAGTGAAATCGAAGGTCCATCATTCTACAAATATCTTGTAATAAATACGTTTGATAAAAAAATACAAAGCCCTCCATGATTTTCCTTTGTCTACTTTTCTGTTTGTTAGTAGTAGCTACTAGTGTGCTATGCCAGCGCACTGCATCAGCCAAGAAGAGGTCATAAACTGAGAGTAGGTCAAATTAATGACTCCGATCAGGGGTTATAAATTCAGACAAAATCAAACCAATGACTCAAAAACTAGATAACGAAGATGCTTTATAAACTATAAAATGTGCTGCAATATAAACTATAAAATGTGCTGCAAAATTAAAGCATTGCCACAAAAATGGAACAGTAAAATTCAACCTGGTTCATTATGTATTTAATTTAATTCATTAAGTCGGTGTTTGGGTTGACTCGAAGCATTTACAGCCATGACAATAGGTCATGAAACAACAGTAAATAAAACAAAAGATATACTTGGTTATGTACAATGATTAAGCATTGAGAAAGGGTGTAATACCTGAAAGCTTTGTGTTACTATAAAGGTCTTTTTTTCTGCTCAACATTGATGTTGTTTATTGGAATTATCGATACAGCGGTTTGTCTACGTTATGTACAATGAATGGAAACAGGTTATTGCAGAACATGCTGTAATGTCTAAAGTTGCAGGGTACATCTTGGGTATTCATTTCAAGATAACGGTAGCTACTTAATGCATTACTTTGTAGTCAATAACACTAAGCTGCTAAATGAAGGCAAAGAACATAACCCAAGCTATATTTGGTTTTACCACTTTCTGTCCTAAACCTGTAAACACCTCAACCTGTTTCTTGATGCAAGGATGAAGGGCATTTTTTTTTCTTTGAAATTCTGCATGGGTAAGACCACAAAATAATTTACAGCAAATTAAAAATGTAAATTATTGTAAACCCCTCATTCAGGAAGCTTCACTTCATGTACCCTCTTGTCTAACATAATCAGCTCCAATGACTGTAACTCAAGGAAAGGAGGAGTACCATGCTGAAATGAGTGCATATTCACATTCCAGGATTGGGGATTGGTGTTTACATCACAAACCAGAGGCACAGGGTTTGATTCTTTGCCAAGGGAAATTGGCTAGGCTTAAAATGGTCCACAAATGCAGCTAATGTAGTACTTGCCTATAAACTGTAAACCTCAACTCTACTTGAGAAAATGTCAATTGAAAAGACAGGCTACTGCCACTTTAACCACCTTATTTACATAATTATACCATGCACTCAGTACAAGCAGAATATATCATGAAAACCCTTACGTCATTAAGTTCCACCATGTTAGTCATGCATGGCAGATACACCTGTACAATCAAAATGTAAATAATGTTTATAGCAAAACAAATAGTATGATTAGAGCTATTTTATGTATAAATTGGCTAGAAAAAATGTTAGTGAATTGTTTGTTTACCTTAATTTTAAAATCGGAACATAAGTGACATGGAATAAAATGTGTGCGCGTATTCATGACTGACAACTTGTACTGACAACTTGTAGGACGTGTGTTTCAAACAAGAAATCTATTCAGTCTTCGAAATGAAAATTAATAGCTGAGGTAAAGGCAGTAATACTGCTGTTCAAATAGTAGATAAACAGTAACAGCAACAATCAATCTCTTAAGCTTACTAAAGGTCAGCATAGCACCTCGGGTAGAATGACTGCAACAGTGAATATACTCGTAACATCTACATTTATGGTAAGTGTACACAGCTGTACTTTTTAGGGCATAGTAACTCTTTTAAATTCAGATTGGATTATAGTAAAGTATAGCTTAGATGTTTATTTGAGACTGTCCTGCAATGTTTTAAATATTTCATGCGATTTTGAACTCTGATGTAACTGATTACTTACTGATTTTTGCCTTGTTCTTTTATTATTAAATGTATTTAAACCCGTCATTGTGGCTGATATCTGTGAGACATATTTAAGCTCTTGGAGCACTTGCATATCTTTTTTAGTGACTGTACAGGCCACTCGTAATAGCCTGGCACTTGGTCAAACTACCATTTGGATTAATCCCATCTTCTTATCCTACTGCTTCTCCAGGCGTCAAATATGGATTGTTCATATTTGCATTAACCCAAAACCAAACCATGTTACTTTACCAGGGTATATTTTGTTTTTGTTGAGCCATATGTGATAACAACTCTATTGATATGATATTTGACCTCTTTTCTAGTTTTCTAGAACTCTAAGGTGATAACTTAGTTTTTAAAGGCTTAAGCCACGCCCACTAGGGGTTAAAGGTGCACACTCAAAAGAGCTGCTCCGGAGTGAGTAGGCAATGGTGCTGCGGTAGCGTTGTCGCCTCACAATAAGACGCTGACTGGTTCGACTCCCAGAGCATCTTCTGCGTGGAGACATGTGTGAATGGGCGTACCTTTGTTGAAGGTTGTGCGTTAGGGCTGGCAACTCAGGACGTAAAAATCAACTGCCAATCATTAGCGGACCGGAGTTCCGCTGTGGCGACCCCTAACCGGGAAAAGCCGAAAGACACAACAACAACACAGTAAGATTGAACACCTTTTGCTAAGGACCTTAAAGTAGCTGATAGAGTTGGCTGGTGGCAGTGTCATCTACCTTATGGTTTGGGCAAAAGGGGGTATAGCTAGTAAACCTGTGCCAGCCTTTCCCAGGGTGTGTGTGTGTGTGTGTGTGTGTGTGTGTGTGTGTGTGTGTGTGTGTGTCTTTGTGTGCAGCCAATGTCATATACCAAGGACTCTGGTATTTGGGCCGACTGAGGGCTACCAAGAGCCGGACAACCCATAGGCAATCTCTGCTTGACTTACAAAGCCATTCTTACCCAGCTCTGTTAGAAATGCCACATCTAAAGAAATCCCAATCCCTCCGCACAATACACTCCAGAGACCTCAACCTCATTACCACAGTCAACAGAACATGCTGGAGGGACAGGTTCATAGCCCAGAGACTGTCCATGCTATGGAATAGATTTCCCATACAGGGCAAGCAGAGCACCTCACTGGCCCTTTTCAAGAGAAATCTTGATGCGTGGATGGGAAATAGAAAATTCATCCCAGGGATCACTCCAGTGGCTTTGACAGAGGCATTGGGAACCTATGGGCTAGGCTTGTAAAGGCTCCAGGGCCATTAGCCTAGTACACACCTATGAACCTATATAGTTGAGGAAGATTTTGCCAAATGTCATGATTACAGTATACTGATTGACTGTTAAAGGTTCTGAAACATCTCTGTCATTAGCAATGTCAATCTGGGTCATAAAACCACTTTGTCAGAGGAATTCGTTCATTCATTGACTATGTTTTTATTATTTGAATAAAGATGCTTTTTTCCAGTAGTGGTTTTAGATTTCAGAGTTACTTTCATTTTACTCTTTATTGGGTAAGGCTACTGTAAGACACAGGTGACTTGCTCAATCACATAGACAATGAGGGAGCAGAATGCAGGACTACAAGATGGAGCCCATGAGCAGCTCCTCACCCCAGATCATTTTACCTGTCTGGACTTAACTGCCAAACTGACAATTCCCGTGGAATACTGCATGAACCACTGAGTCAAATACCTGGGCTGAGTTAGTGGTCTGAATATGACATTTGCAGGTTTGCGATGGAAGGAGAGCTTTCCTTATAATAAGATGAATTGGATCATTTACCTGATTAACAAACAAAACAAGTAAACAATAAAGAAGGAGATGGATAGGTCTAGTCACTGTCATAGAAATTTATAGTCACATCAGTTTGGTAACTTAGATCTGGTGTTGTAACTTACTAGATTGAGGATATAAACCTTGATATGGTCTACGTATAAAGTACTTTTAGTTTTTGTGTCCTTGATGAGCCAGTGTAGACTGATTGCTTGATGTTGACATGACCCTGGGCCACAGCTACTTTTGAAAATAATTGCATTTTCTGTGATGCTAAGAAAAGTAGTTTTATGCAATAACAGTGGTAGTTTTGTGTCAAATTTTGTTAGACACCATAAGTTTTACTTGCCAAAATGAAACCCTTGATACATGGTTACACTTTTTTGGCAGTGCATACTCTTATCCACAGCCATCCTGATATCTCTCTTTTAAGATGAACTATTAAACTGTGTGTTTGTTGGTGGGTTGTATGATTTGGTATGGTGCAGCATATCGGATATATGGAGCAAATGTAGAATGTGTCCCATCTCCAGGAGATGTGCTGTTTTTAGGTTTGAGATCTTTTATGTGACAGGAATGTTCTATCAAATTAGTGGATTCACTGTACTTGAATCTTGGCTAAGTGGAGGCAGACATCCTAAAAAAAACTTCATAAGGGGAATAATTATCCTGCAAAGACCATCAGTGCTTCTAGGTGGGATACAGGGATACTGGACAGACTGTGTCACCAGTTCTAACTGGAGTTCAAGGATCCTGGGCAAACTGTCTCTCTGATCCCAAGTGGGGACCAGGGATCCTTGACTGACCGTGTCACTGGTTCTGGGGGGGCAGGTATCCTGGACAGATTGTGTCACTAGATGTTCTTCGTGTTTCACTGTTGCAGTCATCACATTTGGGTTATCTGCCTGCAGGTAGCCCTCAGCTGGCCTGAATGCCAGAGTCTTCGGATTTCTGCGTCGGATGCTGTCTCTTCTTCCATAATGTCAGGGGTATAAAACATGCAGCTGACACCATTACGTCAGGGGTATAAAACATGCAGCCGACGCCATTACATCAGTCTTTCTTGCTGTGCGATGCCCTAAGCAGAAGCAGTTCGCAAGTGCCGGTCGGCCGTCTCCTGAAAATTTTGTTTTCGAGTTTCAGACCTGGTCTTCAAAAAAGATAAGTAACCCATTGGGGATCCTTTTTCTTGCTCCAACCGATGTCAGTAAAAGTTAACAGTTGTTTTGCCTGGGGAAAGCAAATACCTCCTAGAGATTTTCATTCTTACTGCATCCCCTGTTTAGGCCCAGACCACAATGTCCCCCTCTGTCGGTTTTGTGCCTTGTTCAACCCCCAAACTATTCGTCATTGGGCTGTTTTTGTAGCCAGTTACTTTCATAGTTGATCTCAGTACTCCGAAATGGCTTTGTTAAGCCATCCGACTACCGATCATCTGAAAAAAACGTAAGGATAAAGACAGAGACAGACCATATAGGTGCAAAACTGCCGATGATGCTTCCGTTAAGCTAATCGCCAGTCGGCCAGTACTCAGTGAGGCACTTTCGCAGCCTGTGATACCAGCTACTTCAGATTTGCAGGCCTCTACTGAGACCCATTCGGAGTCTGGTATGCAGTGAGATGCTTCTTTGACTATGGAACCTGCGGATGTCTCTACCTTGGGTGGGTCTGGAGCCGCTGTGCAGGCACTGGCTTCTGAGTGTTTTCAGACCTACAGACATTCATATTAAATCAATGCCATTGTTTCCTTCCAGAAGTTCCGAATCCCTCAGGCCAAAAACTCGCACTACGCCTGGAAAACTGATGACCAAACCACAGGCTCAGGCCCATATGCCTCAAAAACAAATGCTTAGAATGACTGAAGACCTTATTACCTTAATTAGGGGAAGCCAGCCTTCCCCCTCTAAGAGACCTAGAACTGAATTTCTTCCTGATTCTTCTGATCAGGAATCTGCTGTTTCTGCTCCTTCTGATTATCAGGATTTGCCCTTACCTACCTATGAGGATTCTGATGCAGAGGATTCCATTCCCTCTGCTTCTCCTCCAGAAGATTTTTCTTTCGGTGAAACCTTGCATACTCTTAGGGAGCATTTCCGTTGGGAAAGCCAGGATGAGTCCAAAAAGAGACTTGGGGAATTCTTACCCCTGCCTCAACACAGGCCTTTAGCTATCCCTCCTGCTCTGGACATTGTAGATGAAGCTTTCTTGGAATCTAGCCTTACCCCAGACACTTTACCTCCAGCTCCCAGAAAACCTGACGGGTACTACAGAGTACCTAACTCTCACAAGTTCCTCTTCAAGAATCCTTCTGTGCATCCAGACACCATTTCCCAAGGGCCAAAAGGCATTAAGGCTACTGCTGCCAAAAATCCTACCCCTTCTGATAGAGATTCCAGAGCCTTAGACAGATGGGATAAGAAGGTATACACTTTTGCTACTTTGGCCATTAGGGCTTTAAATTGCCAGTTTCATGTTCGTGTCAGCAGCAAATTATGAGACTGCTTAAACAGAAAATGATGTTGATTCTTGACTGTGCTGACACAAAGAATTGCAAGATTTAATGCATTCTGCAGAACATGTTGGTAAACATACTTTGCAGTGTGGTTTTTATGCTTTAGAAGCATCTTGCAGGGCTGCTGTCACTGGGTCTGTACTTAGAAGGCATGCTTGGCTTAAGGAACAAAACTTGACAGATCATGTTAAAGCTAAATTACTGGATGCTCCCTTAAACCAAGACCGCCTTTTTGGCAACAAAGCAGAAGTCGTCCTCAAAAGGATGGAGGAAAAAGCTAAATCTATGCAAACTGTTAAAGATTTCCTACAAGTACAGCCTCCCAGATTCAGTAGGCATTGGCCTTCAAAGAACTGATCCTTTCCAGTCCCTTCCAGGCCATCTCAGTCCAAACCCAGGAACAGCAGACCACCTAGGCTACAGTCTCAGGTTACGCACAGACCTAAGCAGTGGAGGGCTCCCAATTCCAAAGCAGGGAGTAGTAACCCACCCCCCTACGGAAAAATGGCACAATGACTTGACCTTAACCCTTCCAAGCCCTGCTCAACTACCTGCTCCCTTAGGAGGAAAGCTCGCCCTGCATGCAAAAAACTGGGAACTCATTACCCAGGACAAATGGGTTTTGAACATAGTTTCCCAAGGATACAGATTCCACTTCCACACACTGCCAACCCCCAAATGGTTGGCCAGACCTACTCCCAAATCAATAGGTGGAGGCCCAACAGCAGGTTCGTTCTCTTCTCAGTATCAGGACTATTCAACCTGTCCCACCAGAACAAAGGGGACAACGTTTTTATTCAAGACTTTTTCTGGTACCCGGAAAACACAACTCCTGGCATCCTATCCTGGACCTCTCTATTCTCAACACCTTGCTGGTAGTTCCAAAATTCAAAATGCTAACTCTTCAACAGCTTCTTCCTATGCTAGCCAAGGATGCCTGGCTGGCAACCCTAGATTTAAAAAGCTTATCTGCACATCCCAATCAGGGAATCTTGCAGGTAGTACCTATGCTTCAGGGCAGACTCCATGCACTCTCAGTTCTTTGCACTTCCCTTTGGCTTATCTACTGCGCCAAGGGTATTCACAAAGTCTATAGCTCCAGCCAATGCATTTTGCAGGCAGAGAAATATTAAAGTTTACCCATACCTGGATGATTGTCTGATTCAGGCAGAAAGCCAGGACTTGCTATTACAACACCTGGCATTCATAAAGAAACTTCTAATCTCACTGTGGTACACCATCAATGAAAAGAAATCTCACCTAGTACCCTGCCAACAGATTGTATTCCTGGGAGCAAGCTTGAACACAGCTTCCCAGATAGCATTCCTCACTCCGGAGAAACAAGTTTATTTGACAACCTTCTTCAAACTATTGGCCACAAAACCCCAGCTATCTGCAAGGAAAATACTGCAAGCCCTGGGGTTCATGGCCTCTTGCATTGTACTAATTCCATATGCAAGACTGCGTATGAGGAAACTCCAATGGTATCTAAAAAGCTTATGGTGTCAGCATTCTCAGGACGTGGAAACAATAATTTCTGTCATTCCTTGTATGAAGACAGAGTTTCTTTGGTGGGCAGAGGCCTGCTACCGCAACAAGGGACTCCCTTTCACAATACCCCCTGCCGCTCAAACCCTAACAGATGCATTAGACTATGCATGGGGGGCTCACATGGCAGGGCAGTGCATTCAGGGCAAATGGAACCCGAGAGATGCACCCACATATCAGTCAAAAAGAAATGTTAGCTGTACAGAATGCTCTGACAGCCTTCAAAGACCGTATTCTTCCAGGACAACTATTGGTAAAGACAGACAACACCACAGTTATGTGGTACATAAACAAGCAGGGGGGATCCCACTCGTGCCCTCTCTGTAGACTAGCTATGGCTCTTTGGAACACAGCCTTGAGCTACCAAGTACACCTACAAGCTCAATTCCTGCCAAGCAAATTAAATTCACTGGCAGACGACTTGAGCAGAAATCTCATGGACCCACACGAATGGAAACTAGAACCCAAAATATTCAACCTCTTGAGGAACAAATGGGGGATTCCAGAGGTAGACCTGTTTGCCTCCCCTCAGAACTACCAATTGAACAAATTCCGCACAAGAACTCTCCACAGTCAAGCTTGGAAAGTATATGCCCTGTCCTTTACCTGGGAAAGCCTCTCAGTCTCTACCTCTCCTCTCAAAGGTTCTACTAAAGATTAAACAGGACAAGCCAAGGAGAATACTGATTGCACCAGACTGGCCACCCCAACACTAGTACCCCCTCTTGCGCAGTATGACACTGCTGCAACCATGGCACCTGCCTCAGATCCCTTCCCTGCTGTCCCAGCAGGCAGGACAGATTCTGCACCCTCAGATTCAAATCATGAACTTTGCAGCCTGGCTAATTCCTTGAGCTCTCCTCCAGCATCCCTCAGTAAACAGGTGCTGGATGTCATTCTGGAGGCAAGGAGGTCTAGTACTAGAAAATCCTATGCTGAAAAGTGGAAAAGATACTGTTCTTGGAGCCAGGCTCAGGGGATGGGCACAATGGTGCCCAGCTTACCTCATATTCTACAGTACTTAACAGAAATGCTCCACAAGGGCCTATTCTTCTCAATTAAAATTCATTCCTCTGCCATTTCAGCACATTATAATACTGAGCCACCCGTCTTCTCTCACCCCTTGCTAAAACAGTTCCTTAGAGGGGCCAAAAATTTAAGACCCCCCAGGAGAGCTCCCACTCTAACCTGGGACCTCAACTTTGTATTGGAAAAGCTCACTCTTCCCCCCCTTTGAGCCAGCTGCAACAGCAGAGTTGAAATTCCTTTCTTGGAAAACGGCCTTCCTTCTAGCCATCACTTCAGCAAGACGAGCGTCTGAATTACAGGCCCTCATTGCAGTGGAACCCTTCATTATCTTCCATGCGGACAGGGTTTCCCTCAGGACTTCCTTTATGCCCAAGGTGGTGTCTAGTGTGGCCCTAAATCGGTCCATTCATTTGCCTACTTTTTTCCCTAATCCACAAAACAAAGGGGAATGAATACTGCACTCTTTTTGGACGTGCACAGACCACTTTAATTTTATTTGGACAGGACTAAGCCTCTCAGAAAATCTGAACAGCTGCTAGTTGGCTTTGCTGCAGGGGCAGAGGGGAAGGCCATTTCAAAGCAAACCATTTCCAAACGGATAGCCCACTGCATTCATTTCTGCTACAAACACTATGGAAAACCTACCCCACAGGGGATAAGATTACATTCCAACAGGGCTGCATCTACCTCCTCTTGTTTTTCTCAGAGGAGTCCCTACCAGGGACATCCTAGAAGCTGCTACCTGGAGCTGTGTACATACCTTTGCTAAGCATTACCACATGCCTGTCTTTTCTAAATCCAGAGCTGGATTTGCCACTGCAGTCTTGCAGGGCTTAATAGCTGGCCCTAATGCTCTTTAACTTCCTCCTCCCTTCCTTAGTTTTGGGAATCAACCCAAATGTGATGACTGCAACAGTGAAACATGAAGAACATAGTACAGTTGTGTACACTTACCATAAATTTAGATGTTCGAGTGTATTCACTGTTGCAGTCCTGGTTACCCTCACTCCAGCCCCCTGACTTCTCTTGGCTCTATCTTTCCTTCTTGTTTGGTATATTTATTTTTTCTGGTGTATTTGCGTTTTGATGGGGGTGTACCCTACCATATAATTGCTTCCTATTGTGGGGGCACCTGATATCTGGGGCAAGAAAAACTGATGTAATGGCGTTGGCTGCATGTTTTATACCCCTAACGACCTGACATCATTAAAGAAGAGACTGCATCCGACGCAGAAATCTGAAGACTCTGGTATTCAGGCCAGCTGAGGGCTACCTGCAGGCAGATAACCCAAATGTGATGACTGCAACAGTGAATACACTCTAACATCTACATTTATGGCAAGTGTACACAACTGTACTTTCTTGAAGGGAACAGGTATCCCAGACTAACTGTATTATGGTTTCTTAGTGGGTCTGGTGTTTTGGAGAGAGTGTGTGCCATTGTTTCTATAAATATTTGTACGTAAAAATCCTACAGTATAAAAATGTTAGTTTTCTTTTATTTTGCCTCATCCTCCAATATTATGCTGCAGTAACACTGAGGTGACCAAAAACTGCTTTACTGACAAAAGCCAGACTGTATGTCTGTGTATGCAAGTAAAGTTAATTAGCAGGGGGATAAAATGAAAGTCCGCTCAGTTAAACAGTGCTGAAACAAGTGCTGGCCATTTACTTTAACTTACTGATTATACATATGAAGCAATAAAAATTTACATGGTTGGGGAAAACTCTTAGGTTAGTTACACAACACAAATATGCAAACTATTTAGTTATGTCAGCTGCCTGTGAAGCATTACTTCTGAATAATTTGTCTTGTATGGCATGATCTGTTCATACAGCAAATGCAAAGGATGCATTACAAAACTGGTAGTAGCTATAGTGCATCTATAATATTGGTCCTATGTCAGAAGTACAGATTATATCCACAAGTGCAGTACGTAGATAGGTTAATAGGTGTATACTAGGCCATTGACTACTGAGGCCTTTATAGACACTGGAGCATGATCTGATAGTAGCATGGGATTTAGTGGACATTTCCCCAAGCAAGTAATGTCCTTTCTTGATGCAGAAATCTATCCATTTTAGACAGGGTAGCAAACTGCTCAGATTTGTAGGTTAAGCTTTTCTCTCTCCTATCTGACTACCACCAGTGTCCTCTAAACCAAGCAAGGTAAATATTATATACCATATTTTCCCATTTGCAAACCTTTTCATTGTCATACCTCTTAACACAAGAAATCTGGCAAAGGCAAAAAATATGGAGGGACAAAGGCCCAAAAATAGGACAGATTTTAAATAGTGCTATTATAAAGTGACAGTTGCTAGAATACTAGGTTTTGCATTGGTTAAATTTCAGAATTTTCAACTAAAAGAAAATATTGTGTGAACTATGGCAAAAGGCAAGACTTTACTAACTGAAGTAGTAAAAAAAAGTCTCTGATCAAGATTATTCAGCTGGCACTAGAAAGAAAAGGGATTTATTCCAGCTTTTAGAGTGCAAGAAACTCTGTCTTAGATTTAAATTACTGTATCTAGCAGTTTTTAACATTTTTCCAACTGGAATTAAAATGCTTCAGGACTGTGAAGACAGACTGTAAGACATTTTGGTCAGATAACCAAATGGAAGGATATTAATAATCACTGGATTTGGGTCTTATCATAGCAATACTACTGCTTTACACAACTGAACACCATATAAAACAATATGGATCTGAGACTGTAACACTGGTATCGTTCGTTGATCGACTAATACATTTTATTAAATTTCCTGTCTCTTTTTTTTTTTTTCGCCTTTGTTCAACGTGATGTGTGCCCATGTGTGGTAACTGACCAGTGATGATTTCCTGCTTTGGTAGCTGCTTGGAGAATTAATCCTTTAGAGATGTAGTTAATGCTTCCATTTGTATCCTTCTGATTGTCATTAGAAGTTCGGCAGAGGCCAGTTTAGATCCCATTGCCTTTTTTCTTTCACGTTCTTAAATTCACTTTGGCCTATTCTGAATGCAAATATTAAATGTGTCTGTTCTGTAATCTGTACAAGCGCTTGCTTTAATTTTTAACTTCTCAATTCCAGGTAATTGTCTGATTTCTGTTGAAGTTAAATTTGTCAAAACTAAGACAATACTTTGTACTGCTTGAGCCAGACTCTGACTTGAGTTTATGGGACCTGTCACCCTGTTTAATTACCTAAGGCTGTGGTTCTCCTCCTGCTTCTTCCAGTTCATAATAGACTTCCTGACAGATTCAAGTGTTACTTGCACCTTTTCCTCTGCACTCATTCCTGATGATAGGTCTGCAGTGGAAAAAGGTGATGTTATGTGATCCTATCTCGCCTACATTCTGAACTGATGGGTTCGGAGCCGATCCCTCTGCTCCGACTCGGCACGCTTATGCTATAGAGCGAGGCCTCTAATTGGCTGAGCTATCTTTATCCCAGGATGCACCACCACTAATCCCCCAGATCTCGTTTGCCGCTAACAAGCTTAGAAGTGGTCTCAACATTGGCTGGGCTAAGTACTATTTATTAGGCTTTTCCTGTCTCAAATTTCCTTACTTTGAACCCAAAAGCTGTTTTAACAGCTATTGTTGTTATATTAGTGTGTTTGGTGAATTTCTGTTAGTAAATTCGTGATTTTTTTAGTCAGGGAAGGTTTCCCATTTTAGTTAGAGGGGCGTTCCCCTGTTACTTTGCTGTTTGTGTATTTTCTTGGGTCAAGTACCCGTTTAAGTTAGAGGGTCTTGACTCTCTTTCTGTCTTTCACTCTTTGTTGTCTGTTACTGTTGGTGTAAAAAAAAAAAAAAAATATATATATATATATATATATATATATATATATATATAATTTTTGTGAAAGTTGTTGTATTGAACTTTCTTTAACTGAAGTTTAGTGTTACATTTTGGTTCTTTGGCAAGCAATTATGTCGAAAGAACACAAACCCTCCGGGTTTAAGAAATGCACGAGGTGTGGTTTTAAAATGTCCATAACGGACGACCACGCCTCGTGCGTCTATTGCTTAGGTGCTAAGCATTTACAGGAGTCGTGTAGTGTGTGCCACACGTTCTCTTCTGGAGTCCTCCAGGAGAGGAAAAACAAATTAATCCTCAAGGGATTAATCAAGCCTTTCTTCGAGGAGGCTTTATCTTCCTCTCCGTCGCCTTCTAAAAACAAAAAAGCGTCGGCTCCGACCAGTCAGTCGGAACCAACCGCTAAAAAAATCTAAGCAGACTTCTCCATCGGCTCCACGGACTTCGGAGCTGAGGTCGGAATGGTCTGCCTCGATGCCTCCAGCCTCGACCCCTCTGGTTCGAGCCGAGCAGGTCTGGGGCATCGAGGCGGGTCACCCTCATCGGCTCCACTGATATTGGAGCCGATCAGGTTACCGGCTCAGACTCTTCCCTCGGCACCGAGGAAATTTCCTTGAAATCTTCCTCGAGCCGATAGTTGTTGAGTCCTTCGAGCCGGTCCCGAGCCCTTCGGAGCCGATGGAGAAATCAGTTCGGGCCCGATCGGTATCCTCTAGGTCATCCAAGATGTCTGATTCGGACATCAACAGGGTGCTCCTTCGACTCTTCCAGTCTCCGGTGTTCCAACCAGCCCATTTGGCGATGGTCCACTCCTGCTGTGGTTCCTCCTCCAACAGCTTCGGCACCATTGGAGCCGGTGCTGGTGGAACCTGTGGAGGTGTTAGGGTCAGGCCCGACCCTTGCTCCAACTCCGGCTCTTGGGTCGGAGTTCAGTACACGGACTTCTTCCTTCGGCCCTGGGGAGGCCGGGATTGATGCTCGGTCCCAAGTCTCCCTCTTGGGGCGGGAGTACCGTCTACTGTCGGAGGTGGGACCCTCCCAGGATTCTGGTGGTCCTTCTTTCAGGGCTATGAGGAGCGCTTTAGCCAAATCTTCCTTGGCTACCTCCATGGTTTCCCCAGCTACCTCCTGCATACGGAGACTGGGTCGTTGGCAGTCCCCTGTCTTTAGTCAGCGGAGCCCCCGGCCCTCAGGTTACCCCCGCTGGGCTTTCTCCCCATCCTGGGGGTCCTTCTGAAGCCTCTTTGCAAGAACCCACCAGGAAAAGTGGGTGCAAGAGGAAGCACGTTGACTCCTGATGAGTCTTTGACATCCGACACTGATCTCGATGATGCAGAGGGGTCCCTCGGATGATGTCTCCTTTGCAGACATCCTAGAAGCCCGAAAACAGTGAGGCGGCTGGCAGTCCAAACCTCCCTCTGCTGATGAGTTGGTATTCCTGAAGGCCTCTCAGCCCTCCGCCTCGCTCTTGGATTTGATCTGTCAGACTCTGTGGAACCGGTGCCTGCTCGTCCAACAAATTTATAGAGAGTTCCTACTAAAGGTGTGGCTGTAGATGCTTTGGTGGTGGCATCTGCTACCCAGCAAGATGTAGCAGAGGCTTCGTCCGTCCATCCTCCTAAGGAGTCTAGGAGCATGGATTAGTTCAGTGGCCTTTACACTGAGGTCCTTGAACTACCTGACGACTTTACCAGATTTCAGAGGGATCTGATTAAGGAGCTATCCGATACCCTCTTGGGTAACCTGCCTGAGGAGCTGGCCCAGACGGTTGGCTCTCAGCTGGCTACAATGTCGTCCATTTCGAACTCGTCCATGAGGCTCATTGGTACAGGCATTGCTCTTGGAGACAAGCCTGGCTCCACCTGTGTCGGAGGCCTTTAAGTCTTCATTTGCCGACGCCTTTGATGGGTCCTCCTGTTTGGACCCAAGGTAAAGACACACTAACCCACTGTGAACAGGAGGGTAAGACTCTGACTGTCAGGGGCACGATTTTCCACTCCCTTTTCTTATCCCCCAAGGCTAAAGAGGAGGAAAATGTGGTTCCAGATCTCAGAAGCCTTACCCTCTCAGCAGGAAGGTTCCCCTTCCAGAGGCAGAGGAGGAAATTATTATCCGAAGACGTCCCAGAGGCGGCTGAGGCCCTCGCAACACTGGAGACCCAAGAAGTCCTTTCGTGGCTCTTCAGCCTTTCATAGTCCCTGAGGGATTGCCCGGCTGTGCTGCTCGGAGCCAGTTGGGGGTCATTTCTCGAAGCACCTGAAGGCCTGGGAAGGGATCACTCAGGACCGATGGGTGCCGGATTATCGCCGGAGGTTACTCCATCCCATTCTCCCCCAGTCCAAAATCCCGGACCCGCCACCCAGTCAACGGGATGCAGCCTCAGAAGTTTCAAAGCTGCTGCAAAAGGAGTCATCAGACCAGATCGGATTAGGGACTTACTCAAGATTCTTTTGGTGCCAAAGACCGGGGACTTGAGGCCCATTTTGGACCTCAGCATCCTAAACCGTTCAGTCAGAAAGTCCAAGTTAATGGTCACTCTACAAACCATTCTCCCATTGCTGGAGAAAGGTGTTTGGATGTGCTCCATAGATCTCATCATATCATGGTACATCAAGCGTCCAGGAGACATCTGCGCTTCAGCCTAGGAGGCAGTCATTTTCAGTTCCGCTGCCCTTTGGTCTCACCACAGCCCCAGGGTGTTCACCAAGTGCTTGGCAGTAGTGACTGCTCACCTGAGAAGTCTAGGATTCCAGGTGTTCCGTATCTAGACGACTGGCTCCTAACTGCCACCTCCAAGCATCTACTTCATGGAGCCTACAAGCCACTATATCACTGGGCAATTCCCTTGGAATCACCTTCAATTGGCCAAAGTCTGTGTTGCAGCCATCTCAACGAATAAGATTCATAGGGGTAGAGATAGACTCAAACCAAATGCGGGTCTATCTACCTACAGACAGAATTCAAACCATACAAAATCAAGTTCGAGCCTTACTTCCCAGGTCCAAAGCCCCAGTCAGAATGGTCCTGCAGCTATTGGGATCCATGTCTGCCATGGTTCTTCTAGTCCCCTTGGCAAGGTTGCACATGAGAATTCTCCAGTGGCTTCTTTCAGCTCAGTGGTCCTTTCAGGAACTCCCTCTCAGTCACCTCATGTGGATCACGGAATCTTGCAAACGGGACCTTCGCTGGTGGCTAGTGCCCTCCAATTTGGATCAGGGACGACCCTTTGTTCTTCCTCCTCGCCACTTTGACCACGGACGCCTCCCAGATGGGGGGGGGGCATTCCCTGGGCAGGTCAGTCCAAGGCAAATGGCACCCGGAAGAGACTCTTCTTCATATCAACATCCTAGAAATGAGGGCAGTACTCCTGTCCCTTCAAGCCCTTCACGATTATCTCCCTCAGGGCGTAATTGCTGTTCACTCAGACAACATGTCAGTTGTCTGGTACCTGAACAAACAGGGAGGGACCAGATCCTATCCTCTTTGCAGAGAAGCCATGAGAGTTTGGGAATGGGCAGTCTCGACCAAACGATTCCTAGTGGCTACTCACATACTGGGCAAGTCCAATGTCATAGCCGACAGATTGAGCAGAACCATCCTCTCTCCTCACGAATGGTCTCTGAATATGACAGTTGCAAGTCAGATTTTCAGCGAATGGGGAGTTCCGTGTTGCGACCTCTACTCTTCTGAAGTGCAAAGAATTCTTCTCCCTAACGAAGAGCCCCATGGGCGCATTAGTCCATCCTTGGCCCACCGGCTTGCTTTATGCCTTCCCTCCAGTTCCTCTCCTCCCCAGGGTGATTCAAAAGGCATCTCTTGGGGAGCAAAATGATCTTAATTGTTCCTTACTGGCCTCGTCAAGTGTGGTTCCCGAAACATGCTCTGGAAGGTCCATGGTAACTGCACCAGGTCCCAGACCTAGTGGTTCATCAGTCGGGACTATTCCACCAGTCCCTACACACCTTAAAATTGACGGCCTGGCTCCTCCTCTTCCGGCGATAGTCAGGAGTCATACATTGGATCCAGATGTTGTGCACATATTATCTTCCCATAAGTCTGCTACAAAGAAACTGTATTCTAGCAAATGGAAAAGGTTTGCTATTTGGGCTCAACTCCGGGCCTGGACCCCATTTCTATTCCGTGGCAGAAGTACTAAAATTTCTGACCTCTCTTTTCAATCAAGGCTCTTCAGTTTCTACCATCAAAGTACAATTGGCAGCAATTTCTAACTTTCACGAATCCATAGATCCACCTTTAATGAGCAACAGATTGTGTAAGACCTTCTTGAAAGGTGCTGCTCTATTAAGACCTCCGATTTCTCATCCTGCACCTCCATGGGATCTCGATATAGTGTTACGCCTTGACTTCTTTCCCCTTTGAACCGGCAGCTACCTGTGATCTAAAGTTTCTATCATGGAAGACAGCCTTTCTGGTGGCGATTACTTCTGCCAGAAGAGTTTCAGAGCTTCAAGCTTTGTCAGTGAAACCCCCATACTTGGTTTTCATAAAGACAGAGTATCCCTCAGACCAAATCCTTCCTTTGTTCCTAAAGTTTGTTCTACTTTATGCTTACAACAATCGTTAGAGCTTCCATTTTTTTTCCCAAAATACTCTAACAAGGCGGAGTTTATATTCCACACACTAGATGTCCACAGACAGTTACGTTTTTATTTAGACAGGACCAAACAAACAAGGAAAACAGATCAGTTGTTTGTGTCCTTTGCAGATAACAAATTGGGCAACGCTGTCACAAAGGTCACTATTGCCAAATGGATCAGGGACTGTATTACTTAAGCTTATATTTATTCTAACAAAGAGCTTACCACCTCTGTCAAAGCTCATTCTACAAGGGCTATGGCTACGTCGGTAGCATTTCACTCTAAGCTTGCTATTAGTGACATTTGTGCTGCAGCTACATGGTCTTCCCCGCACACCTTCATTTCCCACTACAAATTAGATGTGGCATCTAGAGGACGTGCTTCATTTGGTTCCACAGTGCTCAGGAGTGTTTTCCAATGAGCCACCCGGGATTTAGGTGCTAGGAACGCTGTCCCATCAGTTCAGAATGTAGGCGAGATAGGATCACATAACCTCTTTTAGTTATGTACTCACCATAACTTCAGATGTTTGGGATCCATCTTGCCTACATTCTTTACAAACCACCCTCCTTCCCCCTTCCTTGGAGGTCAGAGGATATCAGAAGGTCCGAATCCTGTTGTTTCATCTTGAAACATCTAACAATGTTATATAACTAAGTTGTGCATGTGTGCATGAATGCGGACAAACAAGATCTGGGGGATTAGTGGTGGTGCATCCTGGGATAAAGATAGCTCAGCCAATTAGAGGCCCTATAGCATAAACCCATCAGTTCAGAATGTAGGCGAGATGGATCCCAAACATCTGAAGTTATGGTGAGTACATAACTAAAAGTTTTCATTCCTGCTCTCAAAATTGATATCTTTTTCCTAGTTGCTCTTTATAGTTTTTAGACAACTTCAAATGACAAGATCTTCTTAGTAAGGTCTACTGTTTTCCCACTAGGAGTATCTTTGTACTACATTGACAAACGGACTCTTTATTTTGCTTAGTTCATATCAAACTTGTTTCCCCATACACTGGTACAGATACAAATGTTAGGATGGGAGAGGGTAGAAAATGAGTCAGAACACTGTACATTTTTTGCTAATTTACGGTAACTTTCTATTCCATCCCACAAGCTGAGAGGGCCAAGGGAATTCTTCATCAGTGGGCCCCAGATCTGGAATGATCTTATCTGACAGTGTTTTAATTGTAACAGTTCTAGAGGTAGCTCTTGGAGACTACAGTAGGCCTGTGTTTGTTATACAGCTTTCTAATTAAAATTGAACTGGGTTGCCATTTCTCTGCTGTTTGTCATTATTTCTTTTACTTTTGCTTCAGTGGCAATCAGTCCATGCAGAGTACTTCTTTTTTTGTTAACCACCAAATTGTTTATTAGTTAAGTCAAATGATAATATACCAGAACATGTAAATGATCATGTGCTCACAAACTGTAGACTGCTAAAAGTTTAAAAAAAAAAAAAAGCACACTGCGCATGCATGTGGTCAGAAGAAAATCTTGCATACAGTCATGAAGCTGTAACGGTTACAGCACTAAACTGGTAATTTCTTCATATTTTGCTATGTAGGTAATGGTGCGCTGAAGGATGCAAGGGAATCCCTAAAAGTAATAGAAGGGAATGAAAAACAGCCATAGAAATAAACTGTATGCTAGGCTGCACATATGTTTTATCTTATTTTTTCTTGACTGGTGTTATCTGTGCCCTTAACACAAACGGCTACCTTACATTACTGTTGCATTGCCAGACTTAACACTCATAGACCTCCCTTATTTGCTCTTACTCACAAAAAAAAAAAAAAAAAAAAAAAGAAAACATAGACGGGTACATAAAATACAACATATCCCACCTAAAACAACCATCCCTCAAATGCAAAGCTGCACTTTTTTTATTTTCATTTTGTTTTTTTTTTTCCTTTAAATAGAAGTTAAATGTGGCCCACAGCTCTCATTCACTTAATTGTAAATGCCCCCTGTAAAAGTAGCACTGTTCACTAAAATTAACTCCATAGAAAGAAAATGTATTCATATAAGAACGAAAATAAAACACTGGCTAAAAATAGTCATTCCTAACAAAACTGACTGCATTCTAACCGTCTAAATTGCTGAAAGCATAGCTCAACTATAACAAATCCTAGCATGTTCCTTACAACACAATTAAAATACAGCAAAACAATTAGCAGTTTGTACAGAATATTGGTTTACAATGCTGTGGTAATGTTGGTTAGTGTGATGTCATGAAGCGATGTAATGACAGTGGAAGGACCAGTGGATGATTTGAATATGCAGACATCACATGCCAGACTGAATCATTCATTAGTTTATTCTCGCTGCTGGCACAGAAAACTAGGCTGTTGTGCAGAAAAAGGGGGTCAGACGTATTTAAAATGAACAAGTTAATTATATGCATTTGCTGGGAGGGACAGCCTCATTCTTTAACACCCAGTACTGAAAGTAGTAAGAAGGTACACAAAAAATCAAATTGCTTTCACAAATGCGCTCAGAATTGCTTAGAGAAATGTCCACATTTGGCCTTTACTTTTCACTGTTTGGTACATTTCAGTGGAGCTATTAACCATTGCTATTTTATGCATTAGTAGCTGGGCTTGGGACAGATCAGCATCTTAGATAGTGGTTGTGAAAGCACTGTCTTTCTTTTTCCACCAGTAATTCTTTATGCCATTGCATTATCTGGGGGTGCCTTTTTTATTATGTGGCTTACCATTTAGGCAAGTTATAACAGGGCAGAGTCATAGGATGTGGGAAACAACCACAGTTAGAATGTTTATAAGTATTAATTTTCCTGTGTTACATCCCACATAAGTGTTGTAGTAGTTTTACAAAGCTGGGATAGGGTTGGGAGTACAGGGTGCAACATTCACAGAAGAGACTGCAGCATCAGGATACACGCTCGAGAATGTGCACTTGTATTCCTTGTTACAGTTTAACCCTTTTTCTATTTTAATGCTAAATTTACAATAAAATGTAGAACAAGTATTTGCATGATGAAACTGGAATGCTTAATGTTTACAGGTACTGCAGTGAAGGAAATGGCATGTATCCTATCTTTCTTCAGTGGCTTAATGGGACATAAGAAAAGTTGAGGAAAAGGAAATGTTTAGAAGCCAGTAGAGAATGGACGTGTAGCGAGTATGTTTCAGAAAAGTGGATACTTTCTAGTTTGCTAATTTGTGTTTTAAGGGAGAATATATGAATACATGATCTCTTTGCAATCATTCTCATCCAGTATTACATTTTGTGATCATTGCGCTGAATTTGTTTTGAAATTATAATGTATGTAATTTTTTTTCACCCTAAGGGTTTGAACTTCAGTTTCGACTGGGCCCTACATTACAGGGAAAGGCAGTTGCGGTCTACACTAACTATCCTTCTCCAGGGGATTCATTCAACCGCCATAAGTTCAGGGCACTTGAGTGGCACAACCCAACAGGAAGGGAAGATGATTCTGACAAGTACTGTAAGCTTGATCTACAGATGGCTGGATCATTTCAGTATTATTTTGGCTATGGGTATGTAACTAGTCTTTATTTTGAAATATATGTATCGTGTGTGAGTGAAATATATATTTTTTTCCTGACTGATTAAATTTTCAGCCCTAATTCTATATCTTCAGCTGTTTAGTAAATGGAAGGAATGCATATATCTAATATAAGCATTCTCATTACTTGAAAATATACATTACACTGCAAATGTGATGCTTGCCATAATAGTGTGTGTCTTGCACTAAAGAGACCTGCAGTATTATGTGTGTCTGGGAAATTGTTAGTGTGTTCTCGCACAAATTAAGTAATTGTGATACTAAAGCAAATTATGAATACTCTGCCATCCATTTCCTACTTCAAGAAGGAGGAAGGTTACATTTCTGCGAGTTCTGTGATCTTGTGTGTGTGTGTGTGGGGGGGGGGGGGCATTGCAGTTTTTCAGGTATTTAATATTGGATCTGTAAGACAAAGTTGTAATTGTATTCTACATGTAATGTCTGTATCTTGCCCATCTTATGTGCCCTACAGAATAATAGTTTTATCGACAAATCTGATAGTCTCATCTTGGTTGTATTGCAGAAATATCGGTATTGTTCCATCTCCCTTCTGCAGGGATTTGTGTGGCATATTGTTCTGTTGTGGATTTTAGGATACTAGTGTATGATGTAATTGTATGAGGTAGAGAACACTAGAGTGGCTTTCCGCTGGAAAGATATTAACAAGGAAGTATGGGTGTGTGTTCTGTTGGCGATGCTTTTCTGGATAATTCTGTTCTTTTCATACAGTACTGGACATGTGATCAGTAGAGTTAAGCTGTTTGCATTGCCTGTGCACCACATTCTTCAGCAGTTACAGTTTTGATGCATCTCCATGTGGTGAATGTCTGTTTCAGTGGAAAACATCATATTGTTTCTGTTCCTTGATGAGGGGTCATTTCACTAGGTTCTGATTTGGGCAGAAACAGAAAGTGCAGTCTTACAAATTGCCTCACCCAGCCATGTTTACAGGCCAAGTGTCACAAGGTATTCAGTGAAGCATACATACAGAAGTGAAGTGGAAAGTGAGAAGATAGATCCTTTTTTGGGGAGAATATCTTTCAGTCTTTATCATTTGTGACACATGGAAAGAAACAGTGTCAGAAGTTGAAATAGAAATTGTATAGTTATGTAAACTTCAGCCTTCTCCTAGAGGAGATGCAGCAGGTATGTGAGATGAGGGAAACTATGTGAAATGCTATATAAAGTCTGTAATTTTGTTTCAGTGATCATGCTGTGAAACATAAAAGGCTCTACTAAACATGTTTACTTTTAACATTCAAACAAAAAATGTACATAAGCCATAATTTGCTTATTAGTAAATGGAGTTTAAAAGAGCCTGCTTATAGCCACACACTTGAGCAAGGCTGAATTGACTATTCCTTCATGTCACTTAAGGCATCATGCCATGCACATGGGAAAAGATCTGCTGTTTTGATTTTGACTCCCAGAAGAAGGCAGACTTGATGCAGGAAAGGGTTGCTATAAAAAAAAAACTGGTGTTGGCATGTCTCCCAGTAAAGGCTCACCCCAAGACTACTCTACAGATTTAATTCCTAAAGAATCTAGTCAGCAGACATTTTGACTGTATTTGATAGTTGGAAGCTTGTGACAGAAGGCTGTCTTACTACCCTACATCAGTGAGTTAATTCCCACTTACCTTGTGTCTTTGTAGTTTACATTTTGCATAGCGGTAAATTTAATCTAATAATTTTGTAGCTAAAGGTTTAGGACTCGCTGGAAGTTTGTATAAAACTTTATATTTCTGTGTGTAATCCTACATCTGTCTGTATAGTTAGCTGTCATACTGTATGATATGATTTCTTTAACAGAGATTTTATTTCATTAATTTCAAAAATCTTGT
This sequence comes from Protopterus annectens, assembly GCF_019279795.1. Classification (NCBI taxonomy): domain Eukaryota; kingdom Metazoa; phylum Chordata; order Ceratodontiformes; family Protopteridae; genus Protopterus; species Protopterus annectens. Next base: position 793,336,456 of record NC_056744.1, read on the forward strand.
GACTGCTTAATTTAGGAGTGGTACAGTTATATTAACCTTGGTGTACCAGATTGATCTTGTTAGTAGCAGTGAGTACCACGAAGTCAGGAAGAGGATGTAGCACTGAAAAGTATTAATAGTTTCTTCTGAGACATGATGTTCTTCGTGTTTCACTGTTGCAGTCATTACATTTGGGTTATCTGCTTGCAGTAGCCCTCAGTTGGCTTGATTAACAAAGTCCTGCGCTGGTTGCTGTCCCTTCTTCCATGATGTTAGGTCATCAGGGGTATAAAACATGCAGCCGATGCCATTACATCAGTCTTGCCGTGTGGTGTCCGAAGCAGAAGCAGTACGCAAGTGCCGGTCGGCCGACTCCTGAAATTTTCGTTTTTGAGTTTCAGAACCGAAGTCTTCAACTAAAACTAAGTACCCCGTTGGGAAAACTCTTTCTTGCTCCTTCCGATGTCAGTAAAAGTTAATAATTGCATTACTTGTGGAAAGCAAATACCTCAGAAAAGATTTTCATTTGTACTGTATTCCTTGCCTAGGCCCTGACCACGACGTACCTTGCCATCGGTTTTGTGCTTTATTTAATCGGCGCACTATCCGTCGTCTGTATATTTTCACTTCTAAATATTTTGGTTTTTGGTTTAATTTTCCAGAAATGTCATCTGTTAGCCATCCGACTACCGGGATTTTGAAAAAACGCAAAGATAAAGACAGAGACAGGCCGCTGAGGTCCAAAGCTGCCCACGATGCTTCTCCTAAGCCAGTCACCAGTTTGCCAGTATTCAGGTGCTTCAGATGTCTCTACCTTGGATGGGTCCGGAGCCGCTGTGCAGGCACTGGCTTCTGAGGTGTATTCAGGCCTACAGACTTGCATATTAAACCGATGCCTCCTTCTTCATTTAGGCCAAAATCTCGAACCATGCCTAAAAAACTGACGCCCAGGCCACATGCTCAGGCCTCTGTGCCTAAAAAACAAATAAGAATGGCTGAAGATCTTATAACTTTAATCAGGGGAAGCCAACCTCCCCCTTCTAAGAGACCTAGGACTGAAGTTGTTTATGATTCTTCTGAACAGGATTCTGATTTTTCTGATTCTTCTGATGATCTGGATTTGTCCTTATCTATTTGAGGATTCTGATGCAGAAGATTCTATTCCCTCTGCTTCCCCTCCAGAGGATTTTTCTTTTGGTGAGAACTTGCATACTCTTGAGGGAACATTTCCACTGGGAAAGCCAGGATTTTTCTGATTCAAAAAAGAGGCTTTAGCTATACCTCCTGTACTAGACATTGTTGATGATGGCTTTTCAGAATCTAGTTTGGCCCCTGACTCTGTCTCCTGCTGCCAGAAAACCGGACAGATATTACAGGGTTCCTGATTCTCACAAGTTCCTTTTTAAAAATCCTACTGCTGATCCAGAGACTATTTCACAGGGACCCAAGGGCATTAAGGCTTCTACTGCTAAAAATCCAACCCCTCTGATAGAGACTCCAGGGCGCTGGATAGATGGGGTAAGAAAGTTTACACTTCTGCAACCTTGGCCATTAGGGCTTTAAACTGCCAGTTTCATATGTTAAAAGTATCAACAACATATTATTGGTTGCTTAAACAGAAAATGATGTTAATTCCTGACTGTGCTGAAAATAAAGAATTACAGGATTTAATGCATTCTGCTGAGCAGGTTGGAAAACATGCTTTGCAATGTGGATTTTATTCATTAGAGGCCTCTTGCAGGGCTGCTGTTACTGGGTCTGTGCTCAGAAAGCATGCTTGGCTTAAGGAGCAAGGTTTGCCTGATCATGTTAAAGCTAAATTGTTGGATGCTTCCTTAATTCAGGACCGCCTGTTTGGCAACAAGACTGAGGAAGTTCTTAAAAAGATGGAAGATAAAGCTAAATCTATGCAAACTGTTAAATATTTCGTACAAGTTCAGCCTCCTAGATTTAGTAGGCACTGGCCATCTAAAAACTGGTCCTTTCCAGCCCCTTCCAGGTCTTCTCAAGCCAAACCCAGACACAGCAGAAACCCCAGGTTTCAGTCACAAGGGACACACAAGACTAGGCAGTGGGGGGTTTCTGCACCCAAACCTGGGAGTAGTAAGACTCCCCCCTATGAAAAACTGTCTCAATGACTTGCTTTTAAAACTTCCAAGCATTTCCCAACTGAATGCTCATTTAGGTGAAAGATTGGTCTGCAGGCCAAAAACTGGAAAGTCATTACCCAGGACAAACGGGCTTTAAATATAGTGTCCCAAGGATACAGATTTCATTTCCCCACGTTACCAACACCAAGCGGGTGGCCAGATCTACCCCCAAATCGGTGGGCAGATGCCCAAAATCAAGTACTCTCTCTTAAACATGGGAGCTATTCAGTTGGTACCAGAAGAGGAAAAGGGTCAAGGTTTCTATTCAAGACTTTTCCTGGTACCCAGAAAAGGCAATACATGGCGTACTATCCTGGACCTTTCTATTCTAAACACCTTTCTGGTGATTCCAAAATTCAAAATGCTGACTCTTTACCAGCTGCTTCCTATGTTAGGCAAGGATGCATGGTTGGCAACACTAGACTTAAAAGAAGCATACCTGCGCATCTCTATCGGGGAGTCTTACAGAAGATACCTATGCTTCAAAGCAGGCTACATGCACTATTAGTTCTCTGCACTGCCCTTTGGCTTATCTATTGCGCCCAGGGTATTCAAAAAGTGCCTAGCTCCAGTCATTGCATATTGCAGGCAAAGAAATATTCAGATATACCCATACCTGGACGATTGTCTAATTCAGGCAGAAAGCAAGGACATTCTTTTGAATCATCTGGGCTTTTGTTCAAAGGGTACTGACTTGTCTGGGGTTCACCATAAACGAAAAAGAAATCCCACCTGGTACCCTGCCAACAAATTATATTCCTGGAAGCAAGCTTGAATACAACTTCCCAGATGGCCTTCCTTACGCTAGAGAAACAAGATTCATTTGACAACTTATTTCAAACAAGTGGCCACAAAAACCCAGCTATCTGCAAGACAAATACTGCAAGCCTTGGGGTTCATGGCCTCCTGCATTCTTCTAATTCCATATGCAACGATGCATATGAGGAAACTACAATGGTATCTCAAAAGCCTATGGTGTCAACATTCACAGGATCTAGAAGCAAGGATTCCTATCATACCTTGCCTACGCCTAGAGTTCCTTTGGTGGGCAGAGGCCTGCCACCAAAACAGGGGACTACCATTCACATTACCCCCTGCAGCCCAAATCCTAACAGATGCATCAGACTATGCATGGGGGGCTCATCTGGCAGGGAAGTGCATTCAGGGCAAATGGAACCCAAGACAAATGCACCTGCACATAAATCAGAAGGAAACTTTAGCTGTACATAATGCTCTGACAACCTTCAAGGACCACATTCTTCCAGGACAACTAATGGTGAAGACGGACAACACCACTGTCATGTGTACATAAACAAGCAGGGGGGTACACATTCTTAGCCCCTCTGCAGACTAGCCATGGCATTGTGGAGCACAGCCTTGAGCTACCAAGTGAATCTACAAGCTCAATTCCTTCCAGGAAAACTAAATACACTGGCAGACGGTCTAAGCAGAAACCTCATGGACCCACACGAGTGGAAACTGGAACCAAGGATGTTCAACATGTTGACAAGCAAATGGGGGAGCCCAGATATAGACCGGTTTTCCTCCCCCCAGAATTATCAACTGGACAACTTTTGCACAAGGACTCCCACAAGCTAGCTTGGAAAGTGGATGCTCTATCCTTCAGCTGGAAAAATCTATCAGTTTATGCCTTTCCTCCTCTGCCTCTGCTCTCCAAGGTACTACTAAAGATCAAACAGGACAAGCCAAGGACAATTTTAATTGCACCAGACTGGCCTCGCCAACACTGGTACCAACTCTTGCGCAGTGTGTCACGCCTGACTCCATGGCACCTGCCTCAGATTCCTTCCCTGTTTTCTCAGCAGGAGAACCAGATTCTGCACCCTCAGCTGCAAACCCTTACCCTAGCAGCCTGGCTAATTACCTAATCTCTCCTTCACCATCCCTCAGTAAATCAGTGATGGATATAATTTTAGAGGCAAGGAGGCCTAGTACTAGAAAATCTTATTCTACAAAATGGAAAAGATTCTGTGCCTGGAACCAGTCTCAAGGAATGAACGCAACAGTGCCCAATTTACCTCAGATTCTACAATACTTGACTGAGATGCTTCATAAGGGCTTGTCTTTTTCCTCCATCAAAATTCATGCCTCAGTCATTTCAGCTCATCGTAGCAGAGACTCCTCTCTTCTCTCACCCACTGCTCAAGCAGCCCCTCAGAGGGGCCAGAAATTTAAGGCCACCCAGGAGAGCTCCAACTCCAGCCTGGGATCTTAACTTTGTCTTGGAGAAACTCGCTCTTCCTCCTTTCGCGCCAGCTGCTACTGCAGATTTAAAATTTCTTTCCTGGAAAACAGCTTTCCTTTTAGCAATCACTTCTGCAAGAAGGGTATCTGAATTACAGGCCGTTATGGCAGTGGAACCTTTCATCATCTTTCATGTAGACAGGGTGTCCCTCAGAACAAATCCCTCCTTCATGCCCAAGGTGGTATCCAATGTGGCTCTTAATCAGTCCATTCATTTACTTACCTTCTTTCCTAACCCACAGAACAAGGGGGAATGGATACTGCACTCTTTAGATGTGCACAGACAGCTTAGATTCTACTTGGACAGGACTAAACCTCAAAGGAAATCTGAACAACTGCTGGTGGCATTTGCTGCCGGGACAGAGGGGAAAGCTGTTTCAAAACAAACCATTTCAAAATGGATAGGCCACTGCATTCATTTCTGCTATAAGCACCATGGAAAACCTATCCCACAGGGCATCAGACCCCATTCAACCAGGGCTGCATCTACCTCTACAGCCTTTCTCAGGGGCTGTCAACATCATTTGGGGAGGTAATAATAGCTCCCAACTTGCAATCGTCTGCGGACTTTGTCAGCCAGAGTCCTAGAAGCTGCTACCTGGTGTTCTGTTCATACTTTCACCAAGCACTATCATTTGCCAATTTTCTCTAAATCCAGAGCTGGTTTTGCCACTGCAGTCTTGCAGGCCCTTGTAGCTGGGCCTAATTCTATTTAAATTCCTCCTCCCAACCTTAGCTTTGGGAATCTACCCAAATTTAATGACTGCAACAGTGAAACACGAAGAACATAGTACAACACTTACCATAAATGTAGATGATGTTATGTGGTCCTATCTCGCCTACATTCCTTACTCACGGTTCGGAGCCGAGAATCGGCTATGACTCGGCCAAACTTTCTAGCATGAAGTCTCTAATTGGCTGGGCTAATGTAAATAGGATGCACCTTGCCCTAACTCCAGATCTCGTTTGCCGCTCGTAGAGTTAGGACATGGTCTCGCTTGGCTCTGGCTAAGTACCATTTTAAATACCTTTAAAATACTTTTAGTATTTTAGCAGTCTTTTTTGTCAAAAGCTATTTTCATAGCTGTTTTTTGTGCTTGATTAGTTGTTGCGTGAGGTTGAGAGTTTAGTTGTTTGTGGTATCCCTACTGTTTCGCAGGCTAGGCCTGTTTAAGTTAGAGGACCTAGTCCTCTTCTGTGTCCTCCTGGTTGTGATTTGCTGTTGTGTTAGTGGTTATCAATTTGTTTTAGGAAGCGTTTAAGTTAGAGTTTCCTTGTCCTGTCAAGTGTTCATCGGTCTTCCCGCCCTCCCTTAGTGTTTGACTCTGTCGGTTGCGTGTGGCGCGGTTGCTTGCCATGTCGAAAGAACTGAAGGAACATAAACCCTCTGGGTTTAAGAAGTGTACTAAATGTGGCCATAAAATGTCCATCACAGATGGGCACTCTATCTGTGTGTATTGTCTTGGTGCTATCCACTTGCAAGAGTCCTGCAGTTTCTGTCATGTGTTTAGCCCTAGGGTACTGCAGGAACGTAAAAACAAACTGATTTTGAAGGGTCTGATCAAGCCCTCCTTTGAAGAGGCCTTGGAGTCATCCCCGCCTTCTAGTACCAAGTCTAAGCCTACTAAGGCCAAGAAAAGATCTCCGGCTCAGTCTGCTTCTTCGGAGCCATCGGAGAAGGTTTGTAAATTGGATACTTCCTCCTCGGCTCCTCCGTCCTCGGGGCCGAAGGAGAAGGTCTCTGAAATGGACACTACATCCTCTGCTCCATTGCCCTCTGGGCCGAAGGAGAAGGACTCTGATATGGATACTACCTCCTCTGCTCCATTGTCCTCGGGGCAGCAGGAGGTATCTGTTGTACTGGGGTCGACCTCGGCTCCGATATTATTGGAACCTCTTCGGAGCAGGTCACCCAGTGTCAGGCATGAGTCTCCAGTCGGGAGATCTAGATCTCCCTCGTATTTCTTCCAAATCCTCTAGGCTGTCTGATTTTGGATGTGGATAGGGTGGTCCAGAGGCTCCTACAGTCGCCAGTGTTAGCAAAATAGATAGGGTGGTCCAGAGGCTCCTACAGTCGCCAGTGTTAGCAAAATTGTTTTCGGCTCCGACCCAGTTGGCTCTGGAGCCAGTTCCCATGCTTGTTTCGATGATTCCTCCTCCGAACACCCATGTGTCGTCGGAGCCGGAGGGCCCCGTGCCGAGTGATGTTCTGGTGTCTGCTCCGATACCCCGGGCGAGTCTATCGGAGCCGGCTTCGGCTCCTACCAAGTCTGCTCCGTCCTCTGGTTTCGGCACTCGGGTTTCCTCAGTCGGACCCGAGGGGGATGCCTCGGGACTCCTGTCGGTTCCAAGCCTCCCTCTCGGTGCTTCGGCTTGGGGAATCTCGACTCCGATCATGGTTTCTGAGACTGGTCGGTCCTCTGATCCAAGGGGACCAGCCTTCGAGGCCATGAGGAGCGCCCTGGCCAGGTTGTCGGGTATATCACCTGGTTCAGTCACTCCGTCCCCTTGCACCCCGGCTAGAGCCTCTGATGCCCCCCTCTCTGTGGACGGCGGAGCCCGAAGGTCTGGGGATACCCTCTTGAACGGTCCCCTACTTTCTGAGGGCCCCTCAGAGTTGGTGCCTGAGGAGCCTCCCAATAAGAAGTCGTGCAAGAGGAAACACATTGACTCCCAGGACGAGTCACTCACTTCCAATACCAACCTTGAGGAATCAGAGGGGGTCCCCCAAGTCATCCTCCGATGATGTCTCTTTCTCCGACATCCTAGAGATTTTGAGACAGAGAGGTGACTGGCCCTCCAAGACCCCCTCTGAGGAGGAGTCTGTATTCCTCAAGGCCTTCGGAGCTCTACCCTCTACCTCCTGGGTGTCTCCACCCTTTGATGAACTCCTAGACTTATTTGTCGAAGGGTGTGGGAGAACCCTGATTCCGTAGAACTGGTGCCCAGATGTCCAAACAAGTTCTTGTCTGCTCCCCCGGGCAAAGAGTTTCTTACCAAAGGGGTTTTGGTAGATGCCTTGGTGGTGGCAGCAGCCACTCAGCAGGAAGTTGCAGAGGCTTCTTCTTCAGTCCACCCTCCTAACAAAGAGTCCAGGAGTATGGACCGGTATGGGAAGTGTACCCTGTCTTTGGCGACCTTCACCTTATGGTCGTTGAATTACCTCTGTCATTTCACTCGGCTCCAAAGAGATCTCCTGAAGGAGCTAGGAGGTACTCTGACGGGTAACATGCCTGAGGCGGTAGCGCAGACTGTTAATGCCCAGTTGTCTACCCTAGGGTCCATTGTCAATTCGTCCATGAGGCTCATATCTTATGCAGCTGAAGGGGCGAGTAGGGCAGCTAGCTCAGGCGTAGATCTCAGAAGGCAAGCCTGGATGCGCCTGTGTCATTTTGCGGAGGCCTTTAAGTCTTCCTTCACTGACGCCCCCTTTTTTGGGTCCTCTCTCTTCGGACCCAAAGTGAAAGACACTCTCACCAGATGCGAACAGGAGGGAAAGACTCTATCTGCCATAGGGCCCTGTTTTTCTCTCCCTTCTAGGTCTTATCCCAAGGCTCAGAGAGGGGGGAAAATGTGGTTCAAAAAGTCTCAGAGGTCCTTTCCCACGGCTCAAGGAGAGTCCCCCTCCAGAGGCAGATGGGGGGGGGGGGAATTATTCTGGAAGACGCCGTCCTAGAGGTAGAGGGGGCCCCCTGCAACTTGGGAGACCGCTATTCCTTTCGCGGATCTTCTTTCCAGCGTTCCTGAGGTGTTGCCCGACTGTGCTATTCCGGAGCCAGTCGGGGGCCGAATTTCGTTGCATCTGGAAGTCTGGGAGAGCATCACCCAGGATCGTTGGGTGCTTCGAATAGTTACCGGAGGTTACACTCTTCCCTTTGCGTCGACACCTCCTCCAGTCAGAAGGATCCCGGACGTCCCACCCAGTCAACAGGATCAAGCAGCACTAGAAGTGGCAAAGCTGCTAGAAAAAGGAGTTATCCAACCAGTCCCCTCAGACCATGTTGGATCAGGAACTTACTCACGACTCTTTTTGGTGCCAAAAAGAACAGGGGACCTGAGACCCATTCTGGATCTCAGTCGACTCAGTCGCTACGTTCTTAAGTCCAAGTTCCGAATGGTCACACTTCAGCCCATTTTCCACTGCTGGAGAAAGGAGTATGGATGTGCTCCATCTATCTCAAGGATGCCTACCACCATATCAAAATGGAAAAGGCATCCAGGAGTCATTTATGCTTTTGGCTAGGAGCCAGTCACTTCCAGTTTCGTGCCCTGCCCTTTGGTCTCACCACACCCCCCAGGGTGTTTACCAAGTGCTTGGCAGTGGTGACGGCTCACCTGAGACGTCTAGGATTCCAGGTGTTTCCGTATCTGGACGACTGGCTTCTCACCGCCCCCACCAGGCATCTGCTCATTCAAGCCAGGGAGATGACCATTTCACTTTGCCAATGTCTAGGAATTACTTTGAACTGGGAAAAGTCTGCCTTGCAGCCCTCGCAGCGTGTTGTTTTTATAGGCGCAGAGCTAGACTCTCTTCAAATGCGCGCCTTTCTGCCACAGGACAGGATAAGGGTGTTGCAGTCTCAGATCCACGCACTGTTGCCCCTCAGAAAAGTTCAGGCCAGGTTAGTTCTTCAGCTCTTGGGATCCATGGCCTCCACCATCATGCTGGTACCCCTGGCCAGGTTACACATGTGGATCCTACAGTGGCTCCTGTTAGTTCAGTGGTCCTTTCAAAAGCTTCCTCTTTCCCACTTGATACTTCTCACGGAGCGATGCAAACAGGACCTCCTCTGGTGGCTACGATCCTCCAATCTGGACAGAGGAAGGAGCTTGGTTCCTATCTCCAGTGGCCACGGTGACCACGAACACCTCCCAGATGGGGTGGGGGGGCATTATCTAGGCAGGACGGTCCAAGGCACCTGGCAAGACCACGAGGTACACTTGCACATCAATGTTCTGGAGATAAGGGTGGTGTTTCTGGCATTGCGAGCACTTCAGGACTTTCTACCTCTGGGAACGATTGCAATTCACTCGGACAACATGTCCGTGGTGTGGTACGTGAACAAGCAGGGGGGAAGCAGTGGGCAGTGTCTTCCCAACGGTTTCTAGTGGCAATGCACATTCCGGGGAGGTCCAACGTGATAGCGGACAGGCTAAGCAGAGCTATTCTGATGCCTCATGAGTGGTCCCTGAACAACCGAGTGGTGGTTCAGATCTTCAAAAAGTGGGGTCAGCCTTGCTGCGATCTCTTCGCCAGCCCCCTCAATGCCAAATGCAGCAAGTACTTCACTCTGATCCCCCCACAGGGGGAATCACCCAGGGATGCTCTAGCTCATGATTGGCCCCCCGGTCTGGTCCACGCTTTCCCTCCGTTTCCTCTGTTGCCAAGAGTGATACAGAAAGCCATATCTGTGGGAAGCAGGATGATTCTTATTGCTCCACACTGGCCTCAACAAGTATGGTTCCCCTTTCTTCAACGGTATGCACTGGATGGTCCGTGGACTCTGGACCCAGTGCCGGACCTACTGATTCACATGTCAGGACAACTTCATCCATCCCTGCGAACCCTCAAGTTGACTGCCTGGTTGCTCCAGTTCCATCCCTAGTCAGGCTACATTCCTTTTCTCCTGAAGTGGTGTACATCTTGTCTTCTTCTCATAAGTCTTCCACCAGGAAGATTTATTCCAGCAAATGGAGGAGATTCTCCATTTGGGCTGAGGCCCAAGGGTTGGATCCCTTTACAGCCCCTATTCCATCGGTCTTGGATTTTTTAGTCATGTTGTTCCGTCAGGGCTCCACGCCTGCTACCATTAAAGTACAGTTGGCCGCAATTTCCAATTTTCACACATCTTATGAGCCCTCTCTTATGGGCCACAAGCTCTGTAAAGCTTTTCTAAAAGGCGCTTGGTTACTTTGTTCCCCAGTTTCTGAGCCTGTACTGCCATGGGACTTAAACCTTGTGCTATAAGCTATTACGTCACAACCCTTTGAACCGGCTGCCAGTTGCGACTTAAAATTCTTATCGTGGAAGACTGCTTTTCTGATAGCCATTACATCGGCCAGGAGGGTATCAGAACTTCAAGCCTTGTCCATTAAACCTCCATATTTGGTCTTTCACAAGGACAGAGTCTCTCTCAGGCTTAACCCGTCCTTTCTCCCGAAGGTGTCATCCCCCAGTCAATCTTCATCAATCTATTGAGCTACCAGTGTTTTTTCCGAACTTTTCCAATAAAGCAGAGTTCAGGTTGCATCAGTTGGATGTGCACAGACAACTGAGATTTTATTTACATAGGATGAAGCAAGTTAGGAAATCTGATCAATTGTTTGTGTCCTTTTCAGAGAACAGAACAGGTAGTCCTATTTTCAAGTGCACTATTTCTAAATAGATCAGAGACTGTATTTCATTCATTTACTCGTCAGCAGACAGAACTTTACCCTTTCCCGTCAAGGCTCATTCTGCCAGGGCTATGTCTACGTCAGTAGCTTTCCATGCTAGACTTTCCTTGGATGATATTTGTGCTGCGGCAAATTGGGCTTCTCCCAACACTTTTATTACTCATTACAAGCTGGATGTGGCTTCTAGGGGCCGGGCTTTCTTTGGTTCCACGGTTCTCAGGAGTATCTTCTTATGAGCCTCCCAGGATAGAGGTGCTGGGGACGCTGTCCCGTGAGTAAGGAATGTAGGCGAGATAGGACCACATAACATCAGTTAGTTATGTACTCACCATAACGATTGATGTATGTGGTCCATCTCGCCTACATTCCTACGTACCCTCCCACCTGCCCCCTTCCTAGAGGAATTGGAAGAATTTGTGGCTTCGTGGACCCTTCAAGGTCAGTGATTTGTTCTATCTGGCTGGATTTTCTTCCAGTGTTTATTGAGTATGGGTTATGAGTGTTATGATTGTTATGATTGCAAATAAGATCTGGGGTTAGGGCGAGGTGCATCCTGGGATATTGGGTTAGCCCAGCCAATTAGAGACTTCGTGCTAGAAAGTTTGGTCGAGTCAGAGCCGATTCTCTGCTCCAAACCATGAGTAAGGAATGTAGGCGAGATGGACCACATACATCGATCGTTATGGTGAGTACATAACTAACTGTTCGAGTGTATTCACTGTTGCAGTCCTGGTTATCCTCCCTCCAGCCCCCTTTCTTCTTTTGGCTGTACTTCTATCATTTACTATGCTCTAAAAGATTTTTGGTGTATTTGCTTTTTTGTTGGAGGTATAGCCTTGTATTTATAGATTTAATTGCTTCCCATTAGGGAGGCACCTGACATCTGGGGCAAGAAAAACTGATGTAATGGCATCGGCTGCATGTTTTATACCCCTGACAACCTAACATTGTAGAAAAAGGGACAGCAACTGACGCAGGACCCAAGACTTTGTTAATCAGGCCAACTGAGGGCTACTGCAAGCAGATAATCCAAATGTAATGACTGCAACAGTGAATACACTCTAACATCTACATTTACGGTAAGTGTACACAACTGTACTTTATGCATGTGTGCATGCAGTATTTTTGGCTAATTATACATTTAATGTTCGTAAGCTATCACAGCAAGTCCCTTTTCTCAAAGTAAGTTTCATGAGTTTGTGAGAAGCCAGTGATCATAACTCTGCCTTGTAGCTACTCACTGTGATCATTATTTGAGTGCATCTGGTTTCCACAGTGTGTGTTTGCTATATACTATTAAGGCCAGAATACTATTAAGGCCAGAAACCAGAGTTAAACAGTTATTTGGAGCAGCAGTACAGATTGAAAGAATGTGACCCCTGTTCATGACAGTGATTGAGTATTTTTCTGATCGTTTCCATGCCTTTAAGCAAGCAATACTGAAAACTGGTGATCAGAGTATGCATAGTATGTCGAGGATTTGTCTGTTTTATCTTTATGCAGAAGCTCTCTTTTGTCTGGGAATGGCAAGTAACAGTTGTAAGTCTTCCTTTCATAGGTTCATAGGTGTGTACTAGGCTAATGGCCCTGAAGCCTTTACAACCCTAGCCCATAGGTTCCCAATGCCTCTGTCAAGTAAAGCCACTGGAGTGATCCCTGGGGTGAATTTTCTATTTCCCATCCACTCATTAAGATCCCTCTTGAAGAGGGCCAGTGAGGTGTTCTGCTTGCCTGTATGGGAAGTCTATTCCATAGCATGGACAGTCTCTGGGTTATGAACCTGTCCCTCCAGCATGTTCTGTTGACTGTGGTAATGAGGTTGAGGTCTCTGGAGCGTGTTTTGCAGAGGGATTGGGATTTCTTTAGATGTGGCATTTCTAACAGAGCTGGGTAAGAATGGCTTTGTAAGTCAAGCAGAGATTGTCTCTAAGTAGGCAATATGAGACAGAGAATAGTTGGAGATTTTTTGAGTCTGTCCATATAGAACAAATGTTTAAGGCCTAGGATCCTCTTTGTGAGGTACTTTTGCAGCCTCTCCAATTGTTCCAAGTGTTTAGTGAGGTACATGCCAAATGGGGCATTGTACTCCATGACTGGCCTAATGAAAAAAAAAAACAGTTTTTCTATGGGACCTGACAATATCCCCTGGCTGTGTTCTACATGAACTACAGAATGAACTAGCACCTCACCTGTGTGCCCTGTTCAATCACAGCCTCACTTCAGGCTCTGTCCCTACCGAATGGTGCACTGCTACAGTCATCCCTCTCCACAAAGGAGGAGCAACTATATTCCCTGGGAACTATCGCCCCATTAGCCTGACAAGTCTGATTTGCAAAGCTATGGAACACATCATCATGGACCTAATAAACAAGGATATAGGGAATCTCCAAACTTTGGATCCCACGCGGTTTGGTTTTGTGAAGGGTAGATCATGCCTGCTCAACTTGGTTAACTTCTTTGAGCCAGTCACCAGAGCTGTGGATGAAGGCAAGGTGGTTCATACAGCCTACCTTGATCTGGCCAAGGCCTTTGATACCATTCCCGACTCAGGAGTCATAGAAAAACTCACTAAGCTAGGCATCAACTCCTATATCACTAGGTGGGTTGCAAACTGGCTCACAGGTAGAATCCACAGGATGAAAGTAGCTGACTCCAAGTCAGACTGCCAATCGGTCATGAGTAGAGTCCCCCAGGGTTCGGTCCTGGGTCCTCTCCTGCTTGGTATCTACTTCTCTGAAGTCCAGGCCAAAATGAAGGGACTCTGGCTGACAAAGTTCGCAGACGATTGCAAGTTGGGAGCAATTATAAACTCCCCAAATGATATTGACAGCCTACAGAAGCGACTGGTGTCAGAACCATGGCCTTAAGCTCAATGCCAAAAAATGTGTCTTCATCCCCTTTGGGAGAAACCCGGTTCCCATGAATTACCATATCAGTGGTAGTCCACTGAACATTGAAGGTGTTGTAAGACATCTGGGAACACAGGTTGACAGCGACCTCTCTTTTGACCACCACATTGCCACTGTGGTCAGAAAGTCTTTCTATGTGGCACTTCTCATTACTAAGGGTTTTGCATCCAGGAAGAAAGAGGTCATTATCTCCCTCTACTCTTCCCTCATTAGGCCAATCATGGAGTACAATGCCCCATTTGGCCAATCATTTAGTACAATGCCCCATTTGGCATGTACCTCACTAAACACTTGCAACAATTGGAGAGGCTGCAAAAGTACCTCACAAAGAGGATCCTAGGTCTTAAACATTTGTCCTGTATGGACAGACTCAAAAAAACTCCAAATATTCTCTGTCTCATATTGCCTACTTAGAGGCAATCTCTGCTTGACTTACAAAGCCATTCTTACCCAACTCTAGAAATGCCACATCTAAAGAGAGCACCTCACTGGCCCTCTTCAAGAGAAATCTTGATGAGTGGATGGGAAATAGAAAATTCACCCCAGTGATCACTCCAGAGGCATTGGGAACCTGTGGGCTAGGTTTGTAAAGGCTCCAGGGCCATTAGCCTAGTACACATCTATGAACCTATGAACGACTTGAATCACTGTCTTGCCCAGTGTTAGCTGCACCTGAAGTATTTCAGATGTGTTATGTTGGGCTACCAGTCTGGATGTATGTGCATCCTTTATGAATATGGAAATACCACTGCTTTTGGAGTTTCGGTCCAATTTCTGGGACCAAAAGGTATGGAATGAGTTCTAGCCTGGTAGTGCAGGGGGTGCTTTCTGCTGCCGTGAACCAGGTCTCGGTTACGGCACAAATGTTGATGTTCTCCATTTTAAGGAGTGCTTCAAGTGAGTGCATTTTGAGATTTAGACTTCTAGTGTTGAGCAGCATGACCCTCCGATTGCATTTGTTTGTAGCTGTTATGGTGGTAATTTGGTCTGTGCATGTCTGTAAATAATGACAAAAACTGTACAACTCTAAACAAGTCAAACTAATAATAAAAATGCATTCAATAAGGATGCATTGAAGTATCCCTAACATTTTGTTCATCTACTGTTATCAGCACTTCAGACCTTGTTGTTAACACGTCCTGCTTTAGTTCTGCATGTAACTTAACACACACAGACACTTGCTTCGCACCCCCAGTCCAGCTTACTAATATGTGCTAACCCTAATACTGCCCCTAACCTTGCCGGACATGTTAACTTTAAGAAAGCCTTTTCCATAACGCTAACACTACACAAGACAGCTCAGACACTCGCTCAAGTGCACGCGTACACACAAGGTATAATCTCCCTTCCCCAACACAGAAAATGCATTTTCTGGAGAGTGTGCTGTTTCCCTTCTGAGAAAGCACTTAAACAAAAACATAGTCAAACCAGACATTCTAAAAAAAAAACAAAAAAAAACAAAATGAATTTAAACCAAAATAAATGTCACATTTTTTTTCCCCTAAATTTGAACTGACCCTGTCCCCATTGCATGATGTAACGATTTAGAATGCTCTATAGTATACGGCTGTGCGTGCGCACACACACACACACACACACATATATATATATATATATATATATATATATATATATATATATATATATATATATATATATATACACACACACACACACACACACACACACACACACACACACACACACACACACATACATACCTTCATAATGAAGTATTCATATACCTACCCATCTTCACAATCATAATGATGCTCTCACAGACAAACCCTCCACAACTCTGAAACATACCAGTGATGGACATAATCATTTTCTTGTCCATATAAGTAGCACCAAACAGAAATGAAAAGAGCACACACACACACGTAATACACCATACATGCATGTATTTCTATAGTCACAGGCAGTTGGGGAAAAAAGACCTGTTCAGAAAATGCTACTTACTGACACACAGGTTCATAGGTTGTTACCAAAGTATCATGGGCATCTGTACGGGGGGCATGTTGGTAGGGAGGTAACTAATGGATGTGTAGGGGGGTGTAAATTAGAATAACACTTTTTTTTATTGATGGCTTGTCCATAATGGACCTGGGGCCAGTTTTATAGGTCCTTTGTGAAAAAAGAAAACACTGCAATAACGATATTTTACATGTATGGTACATTTGAAGGCCACTCAACCCAAATGTAATTTTCTTCTTGCAAAGTAATTTCCCTTTACATTAATCCAGTCCAAAAGTGCCACTTGGAAAAAAAAAAAAAAAAAAAAAACTTGTGTTAAGCAGATTTTTTTTTCATTAAGCTGTTTCTGTAGACACCTGTCTTTCTGTGAAGTCTCATGTTGTTTCCTCATGTTTGTTGCATCATTTATGATATATTGCAGATTTTGATAGGTAACCACGTATCAGACTTTTAAGAAATTAAGTTAAGCAGGTCCTTTTTGTAGCTGCAGGGTCCATAACAAGTTCTGAAGTTTGGTACTGGTTTGGTCCAACTTTTTCTTTTTGGGTTTTTGTGATTTTGCACCATCTTCCAGAATGTAGTCTCACCTCTACCCTGAAGTGGACATTTCTGGTCAGAATGCCTTTTCAGTACTGCAGAAAAATAAATCCATAGTTTATCAAAACCTATAGTAATTATGCTTTTTTCAATTGTTTTAACTCAATGAAATTAATTATTAAATAAGTTAAAATTTGATGCTAAGGCATTATATGCTTTCTGCCTGGCCACACCCATGGCCTTTGTGTAATTTGAGTCACTAATAACCACGTGTACACCTCAGCTAAAATTTGTGGCAAGTAACTACACTTGTATCTGAACAAAAAAGCTAAATTAAGACATGTAAATAAAACTTAAAGTGCTATGTCAGACATGGCCAGTAACAAAAAACAAAAGATGTTTTGTGTTTCACAAGACAACATGTTTGCCAGAGATTGTAAAAGAAAAGAAGAATTTTCTGTAACTGTAAAGTGGTTGAGATATTGCTGCTGTAACTGTTCTCATTACAATGCACGAAGTACTGCAATAAAATTGCATCAGGAAGGCAAAGCTTGAATTGTTAGTAGAATGTTAGTACTGCACAAAAGATGAAAATATGACAGAAAAGCAGGTTTGCTTGTTTTTGGATGCAGTTGTCCTTTGAAGTGACCTCATTCCTGAAGTTTTTGAGAAAAGCTAAATTTGAGTAAATCATTGTTTTGGATTCTGTATAACTGAGGGTCTTTCCATGCTAAGTAATGACCTCTTACTACTCACGCAAGTAGAAGAATCAGTTAGGGTCATATGGACTAAGGCCTCTGTCAGCACATCTTTTGCAGGACATTTTTTTTTTTTTGGCTTGTGATAGATGTTTGCTGTGATTTCCAGAAATATTTACAATGGTATCTGTTAGTGCTGAATT
Organism: Protopterus annectens; assembly: GCF_019279795.1. Taxonomy (NCBI): domain Eukaryota; kingdom Metazoa; phylum Chordata; order Ceratodontiformes; family Protopteridae; genus Protopterus; species Protopterus annectens. The sequence continues at coordinate 793,353,570 of NC_056744.1, forward strand.
ACCCAGGTATGAAGGGTACTTGATCAGCTTGGAAAATACTAGAATGTGCTTGTAATAACATTCATGTACCTTGAGAGGCTCACTGGTGGGAGAACAGAATGAGAAGAGGAACTTGGAACATAATAGTATCAGAGAGAAGTAGACAGAAGCATGAAGAAAGAAGAGCTGGCATAAAATGAGTTGCATGTAGCTTTTTACCATACCTCAGTGGAGATTTGATAGCTCTTTTCTGTGCAACAGGAGATACAGGCGCGTACTACATATCACCTACTGTTAACCTTTGTTAGGAAAAATACCCAATACAATTTTCCTCTCCCTCCCCATCTCTCGACTTATCAGCTGAATGTTTCTACAGACCAAACAGATAACAGCAAATAGCAGCATCTGCTGCAAAAAGAGATTTAGAATTGAAATATCTCAGAGCTAATCTGTGTTGGTCTGTTTGAGAAGTGCGAGATACTTGCTAAAGGGCAAGCAGACAGAAGTAGAGGAGCACAGATGTAATTTATTAGCAGTAGGACGATGCAAGAAGATGCAGAAGGCATATACTGAATTACTGATGGTCTTAGACGTAGATGAACTCTGATACAGCTATCTTTTTTTTCTTTGCAACACTGCACTCGGTAGCAGGGCCCTGGGTGGTGGGTAAGCTTCCAGCATAAGCAGCAAATAAGAGGAGCAAATAGTGAGTGGTAATCTAAAGATTCCTGTTTGCTAACAGGTCATAAATAATAATTAGTAGGCAGTTTTAAGAGAGAAGCATTGCAAACTGCAGAAGTGCATAGAAGGTTTTGCTTAGATTAGCATCATCACCATACTGGAAACATGTCTTAGAGGTGCTAGCCATCCAATTGCCCAACATAATGAAGAATGAAAGGACTGGGCTGTTTATGGAGTGGATAAAGAGCAGGAGACTTTTGAAAGGTAATCTGGAAAGTCAGTGAAAGATTGGAAAGAGCAGAGATTAGCTTCATATTTACCTTTGTAGAACTATGCTGTTAAAATGGTAACTGAAAAATACATTAAGGTGATTGTGACTTTACCTCTTTTTTGTGCATGTCAGTTTAATTTGTATGGTGTTTCAGAAAGTCAAAAGTACTGGACTAACCAGGAAGGACACAATCTCCCAATGGGGATCCTATCCATTTTTCAACAGTATTTTTATAATACTTTTACAATTTTTCAACAATATTCTTAATATTTTTTAGCAGCATTATATTCATCAAATATTCAGTGATTTCTTTGTAAGTGAATGTCTTATATATGTTTTTCAAATTTAGCTCAGATTTAAAACCTGTTTTACGGTGCTTATGCCTTTAAATTTAAATTGAGGACTTAACTGATGAAAAGATGGATTGCTGTTTAATAATTGGATTTTACTCTTTATATTATCTGATGAAGTCTGGGAGGTACTCGAAAGAAAATGTTTTTAATGTATTGTGAGCGTTTATTGTGAGCAATAGTATTTCCGTGCCAGTAAACAAGTGAACTGGGAGATTGTGTCCTTCCTGGTTAGTCCAGTACTTTTGGTTTTGGTTTCTGGACTTTCTCCGTTTTCTGGTTCTTGGTGCATCAGAACATGAAGGAAGGTATCCCAGTAAAGCAGTTTCTACAAATGTTGTAAGGATAGAGAAAACAAGGTGACTGCATAAAAGGATGGTTTGGGAGAAGTGCTGCCCTCAGCAGTACCAAAAATGTTAATTTTCAGTAATGTATGTAAACCAGGGATTTTGACAGATTGAAGTTTGATGAAGGAAACTCAAAATTTGTGCCTATTTAATACACCATGAGGAATGTAAAGAGTCCTTAGATTTCTATGGCAACAGTGTTTTGTCTTTTTTAATTCCTCTTGTCTTTTGGGTTTTTAATACCATGACGAGAATGGACCCCATTACCAAGTCAAAGTACAATTAAAGTTTATGAAATTGGTATTGTTTCCATCTTTGTCAGCCAGAAGTGCTCTTCGCAGCACCTGCAATGTGCCCATCAATGACTCCTTCTGCAATTTGTACGGGGTTACATGTATGGTAATCTATCTAAATATAATTGTAGATTCTTTTTATAAGACCCGTTGCTCCTACTATTATTGGAACTGTCTGGGTATCTTCCACTTTGCTCTCATTTCTGCCTGCAAATCCTGATATTTTATGACTGTGTGTCTGGCTGTACGCAAAACACTGTAGTCACTGGGTGTGGCAATTTCAATGATCAGTGCTACTTCTTTTCATGGACCACTATATCCAGTTTTCTAGCATCTGTCTTTTGAACTGTTGGTAACAGGTGAGCCCTTCTGATGTACACTTCATCATTTTCTATGATGTTTTGTGGCTAATGTTTACAGTGTTTTCAGCCACTTCAATACCATAATGTTTGCACAGTCCCCAGTGCAACAGTCTTGCCACATTATGCCTTTCAGTATACAGTCCTTTGCTGTTAGTATGTCACAACCAGCAAAGAGGTGTGCAACTGTTTCCAATTTTGTTTTACAAAACCTACATTTGTCTGTTTCTCCCACGTGTTCGATGAACTTTGCAAACAAGCGTTTCCGTAGCCCACTGCCTTGGGCCGCCAGTATTAACCTTTCATCTCTTGGTTTGCTTTCGCCTCTCTTTAACCATTCCTGCATTCGATCTTGATCAACATAAGATTCTTCCAGAAGTTTGCTATACTTGCAACTATATTTATGCATTTTCCTCATTTCTTGCCTTCTCATCTGGTCCTTCACCTTATAGTCTTTCTTTTGTTTTTTTGGCACAGTCTGTTGTTGCCTGATTTTTATCTACTTCTGGTTTAATTTCCATTCCTGCTTGATGCCGATATGCTTCTGCTAGTCTAAGCAGAGAAGCAGTGCTCTTGGCCTTGGAGAGAGCATTAAGGACTTGTTCCCTAGTGATAGTAGGGTAAGGGGTATTTGATTGTATTTCCTGAGGGAAGGTTGAGGGGAGTGGGGGGGGGGTAAAGCTGTATGATTCACTTTGGGACACGTTTCAAGAGAGGGCTATATTAAAAGAGGAAGTGTTATGATGGACAAAGAAGGATCTGTTTGGAAAGAAATTTTTGGAACCATTGTGTAGCATGTGAGCTTACTCAGTGTTTAGTAGGGAGTCAAGTAAGAGAAAGTGTTCTGCTCTATAAAGACCTTTGTCAGGTCATTGAAAACTGCTCCATTAAGGTTTCTTCTATCCATGGTTTGAAGGATGCCATGACGAGAATCCATGTTGGCGAGGTGATATTTTGTACATTTGAAGATACAGGATTATTTGGTCACATATTGGTTTCCTAAGATTTTTCCTAGGGTTGAGAGGATTGAAATGGGCCTAAAGACATAGCTGAAGATGGGTTAGTGATGTTGAGGAATGTATCTAACATTGGCAGTATTTTATTGGGGCGTAGAGGTGCCAAAGTGAGGTCAGCATCTGAAGGCATATTGTCTAGAGCTTTGCTAATGGCTTTGCAGGTTAAAGCTTTATTTATTAGTTGCTTTCCTTTGTTGACTGGAAAAGTCCAAATTGGTGTAGAACCCCTTTTCAGCAGGGGCCCAGTGAGAGAAGCTCCATAGGTACAATATAATAAACGTAAATTTAAAACAAGGAAAGTGATCGTCTGTGTCATATTGACAATGCAATATTAGAAAATATTGAACTGTCTCACATTACATAAAAGTGTACCTAATAAAACAATTCATTCACAATGGTACAATCACACTTATATGATGCAGTCACACTGGTAGAATCACAATGACATGTTGACATTTAATGTATGCAGTAATTTGTTGTGGAATAGTTGTAAACATGGATATACACGAGTAGAGATGCAGATACAGTTATTAAGGTGGGAGGTGGATAAAATATTCAAGTTGCATTAGGATAATGTACCCTTTAGGAGGTAGAGTAGTAAATAGTAAGTTATAGGCATAACAGCGTTAGTTGTGGACATCAGTGTCGAGAAAAAATATTCTAATATAGTATACCAGTAGTTACAAGAGATTTAGACTATATACATTTAATTTACAGTTAAGTTTACACTTTTTATTACTAGGGCCCAAATGTCTTGGGTTCCAAGAGAGATGTGGGGAAGTGATGGTAAGGGAAAGAGTTGAGTTAGCCTAATGGAGTTTTGGAATAAAAAGATAAAAAAAAGATAATGAGCACATTGAGCAACAGCTTCATTTCAGCTCTCCCTAGATGCTGCCTAGTAAGTACATTGTCTGGATTCCAGCAAAGAGGAAATTTAGCGAACCTGAAAAAAATAAATAAATAAAATGTGAAGAGACAACACAGACTGGAAAGAGTCTTGCAGCTAAAAAGCAGTTCAATCATCTGCTTTGGTGTAAGAAATGGCTCCCAGTAATTTAGGGGGAAAATAAATGGAATATACTCAAAGGTGATTGAAATAAATAAAACACTAAAGGAGTATATCAAATCAAATAATAAAAGGCTTGAAAATAGAAGCTTTACCTAGCTATTTAGATGAACTGGAAAATTGCAAAAATCTGAGTGTGAAATGAAGAAGAGGCTAAGTGTGAGACTTAAAGAAAAGCTGTTTCAACAAATGGTAGAGTTAAAAGAAGGAGGATGCAAAGAAAACATGAGATTTTCTGCTGTACTGGAGAACGTGAAAGGAACAGACTGTAGTAATTTTTATGTAAGGACACAAAAACTGGAATGGTATTCCACATCAGTATTTAACTGAAGAGGCACTTAGAGTATATGCTCCAAACCTGGCCATGAGAAAGCAGCAAAGACCTATATTATTAGGAAAGATGCAACCATACCAGCATGAAGAGTTGCTCCTGACAAAACTGTGACAGTGACAGAAGGGAAAAGTAGTAAAAACTGCAGGTAAGAGTATTTGTGGAAAATTATTACTCATTGCGCACCAGGTAGAAGAGAAGCAAATTTATCCCAGCAATCATGGAATGTCCAGAAACAGGTGTGTGATTCAAGCATCTGTATACATTTTTAGAATAGTTTTTTTCTATAGGAGCAAAGATATTTTTGATGAAGAACAGATGAAGGAGGAAATACAAAAGGTTTATTTGATTAAAAAGCAACCCAAACACACAAGAAAACAAAAAAAAAAATAATAAAGGACATACATTTGCTCACCAACTTAAATACCAGGAAAAGCATTCTGGTGGATAATTGATTAATCCCAAGAATGACTTATAAAGGGAAAATAATGAATGTAAAGGCAAACATGTATATACATGAAAACAAAACACCATGATTAAAAACTAATTATTGTGGCATCTAACAAACTAACACTGCAAAGACTGAAGCTGTTGTAAAGCAAAGGCAGCTTTTAACCTCAAAATGCTACTAATAGAAAGAGTTTCATTTAAACTCGGATAAACTGTATCATTGGTCCTAAGCTGCCATTGTAGTTCTTTGAACTCAAGAAAATCATCTATCGTTCCACCCCTCTGCCCTCGTATATATATGTTTGAATGCTGCAGTTTTTGAGTCTTTTTTCTGTATATCATAATAGTGTTTGGTAAATTCTACTTCTGAGGTTAAGCTTGGTCTTTCCAATATAAAAACACTTACAATTCTGACACAAAGCCAGATAGACCACACCTTTTGTGCCACAATAATAATTTTTATGCCATTTTATCACCCCAAAATTAACAAGTTGTACATTATTCATTTCTAAAATTAATTTACACTGTGAACAGTGACTGCATTTAGTCATCATCCCTTCTTGATTGACACAATTCTCTCTAACAAGTTTTTCATACAAATATTCTTTCTGTAGAAAATAAGTGGGACTTCCCCGCTGTTTTAACATATTCTGGATCTATTACAAAAAACACTCCAGTTTTTCTTTGTAATAGCTCTGACGTCAAAAAAAAAAATCACTGTTAAAAGTTAAAATAAGTGCTTTGAGAAACCAGCCACAGTCAGCATTTTTACTTTCATTAATGGATACTGGCATCAGACTTTTTTTGTTCCTAATAAAAGAGCAAAATAGCCAGCAGCTCTCTTTTCCTGGACTTCCTGAAAGATGTCATCTAAAAAGGAGTCTTGATAACCCTTCTCACTAACATACACTTCATTGTCTTACTTTGATTTTAAATTCCTATATCAGACACCATGTTTGCCCGCCGAACACACTGACCCTTAGAGTGACTTCTTTTGATGTATAAGCTGCCAGCTTTCAAAATGTAATAGTGTGTTGGAGTAGGTATGTTTTTGTATAAATTGTAGGGTCAAATTGACTTTTCCTTCTGTTTTTCATAATAGTAATATCTAGATAATTAACCTGTTCAGTGTAAGAAGTCATAGTAAACTTCACAAAGTCTGTAGTAGTGTGAATGAAATCAAAAACTGTTCCAGTTTCAACTGAATATCAGTCCAGAAAATTATGATGTCATCTAGGTATCACCCATAGAGAGACCAACTTTTAGAATATGTTCAATTAAGTATATAGTTAATTTCCCAATAAGCAAGCACAGTGTTGGCAAATAGGGGGCACAGGCTGCCCCCACTGCTACACCCTTCTTCTCTCTAAATAAATTGATTTTTTTTCTGAAAACATGCAAGCTGTTTTTCACATTTGGGAGAGCAGTATGCCTAAGAAAATCACAGGCACAAATCGGTGTAACTGGGAGCATAGGCTATAACATGCACTTAAGCATGAATAATCTTAATTTTAGGTTAGGAAATGCCTGTGACTGCAGCAGTCAGTTTGGGACAATTGTTCCTATCTGGTGGGTGGGTCAAACTTCACACAAAACTATGTACATCTTCAAAAATTGTTTGTCCTAAATTAGTAGGTTATGGAAGTATCCTGAAAATGTATTTCAGTTTTTTTTTTTTTTTTTTGAAAGTTTTCATTAAATGAAAAAGTCTTATAAAATGTGATTCGGGTCTAAATGGAGATGACCAGAACAACTATGTAAAAGATCAGCCTGCCAAATTAGTGTGTGCCTGAAGCAAAAAGGTTGGAAATGCACACTGATTTATAATAGGTGGAAACAGTAACTTCTTAACATATTGACTACATTAAAAATATTGTCTTTGAATGTAAATGGCCTTACAGGTATAGACAAAAAGGAAGGAGTATTAAATTATATCAAGAAATGCAGAGTGCAAATAGCAATGTTGCATGAGACAAGTTTAAAAAGAAATGAGCATATGAATTTGAAAGAAGGATTTCAAATTAAATATTCAACAGAATGTCAGACAAAGGTTGTTGTTTGTCATTTCAGCTTTTCCCGGTTAGGGGTCGCCACAGCGGAACTCCGGTCCGCAAATGATTGGCAGTCGATTTTTATGGTGCCGAGTTGCCAGCCCGATGCCCAACCTTCAGCGAAGGCACGCCCATTCACGCATGTCTTTCGGAGGCCACTCGACTGCAGGGAGGACATGCAGACTAAAGGGGACTAATTATGCTAATTGCTAGAGCAGCTCCAATAGTGATAAGATGAGGGGAAAAAAGACAATAATGGCAGATTTCTATTTTTAGTAAGGGGCTATTGGCAAGGGAGCGGGATTACATGTATTTATATTCCATAACTATAAGAGTCGATCAGAGGAAGGTAGAAAAGATTGTGAACGGTGATTGGCTAAACAGTTTTCAAGGCAACATTTTGGAGAACATATATTTTGCTGCCACATATGCAACAAAGTCCATAAGGTTTAGGATTTTTGCTAGGAAGTGTTTACATGGGTATTTTTATACCCCAAGTAGACTTAAATGTTTTCTCAGGTAGATGGCAAATGTGCGTGGTATGATGTGGATGAAAGAGGTAAATGGGGACATATATTTTGGAAGTGTAATGAGTTTGCAGATTTAAAAAAAATCCCTAAAGAGTACTCTGTCAGAATTATTGGGTGAGCGAATGAGTATAACTAAGGAAAAGATTCTTGTGAGTTGGGACACAGGATCTGAATTGCTTAGACATAGTAAGGCCCTTAAGTTTAATTCTGCTGGCTGCCAAAAAAAGCAATTAATAGAAAATGGAAATCTAAGTCTAAACCAGCTGTATTTGAATTAAGTATTGTAACAGAGATGAAAACTGGAAGTGGGATCTTTAGTAAAGATAAGAAGCAAGTTACATAAAAATAAATGGAAGTTGTGGAACAATGCATCCAGAATAATGTTCAGGAGGAGGGGTTTAAAGGAAGGAAGGAATTGCACAAGTTATGTAAAGTTGGACTGATGGTTAAGAAAGAACATATGCTTCCAGTTACTTGCATTATACATAACATTTTAATATATGATTTTCTTTTATATTAATATATGTTTGCATATGTCTTAAGTGGTAGTTTAATAAAGCTGTTAAAGAGGAATTCTATATAAAAAGTGTTCAGGGTAGAGTACTGTTAAATAAAATCAAGAGTTCAATACACAGGAGGTTCAGGTTCAAAAGTTTACTAGTGTACACCAGGAGGCAAAAAACGTACAAGTACAGAATTTTGTCTGAAATGAAACAGGAAGTATACAATTTTATAGTCTTTACATTCAAGTTGTGCCCACCTTACTGACGTGGTATGTCACAGGGCATCTACATCACTTTAGCTTACAGTCCTCTATTCATAAAATATTGCTGATGCTGTATATTTAAAAAAGTTTTCCTATGGTAACAATACGGCCTTGCTATCCACCTGGTCAGACATAATGTCTTGCTGTAAAGTTACTTCTTCAAGGCTTCAAACTAGTCTGAATACAATAGCAGATTCAGTCTTTTAATACACTTTTTTTCCCTGTAACACTTTCCCAACAGCTGCATGTTATCTTAGTAACACATACACAAGGCCAAATCATCCCAGCAAGAAAGAGCAGAAGATTTCATTATTTGACATATTTAATTTCCTGACCCAGCAGATAATCACTTGTGAAAAGCATAAACATTAAGACTTGCTGAGCTGGCAGCTGCCAGGGTCAGAGGTCAACTTGCTACAAGCCACACTGCAGTTTCAAAACTACTTGCAATTACACATGAATTCAGCCTTTTTGTTATATCATTAATAGAATAAAATGCATTACATACTACTTTGCTTTTAAACTAGCATTTCACATATATTCAAATGCATATTTTTCTAACAAGTACGAAGGTTGGAGTTGGTTTGAAATGGGTTTTTGGGAGCTAACTGTCTGATATTGTTAACAAGTCTCTCAAACTTCTTTGGTTCTGCATGTGACATAATGCAAACTAACTTTATAGAAAAAAAAAAAAAAAAATATATATATATATATATATATATATATATATATATATATATATATATAGCAGATACCCATTTTTTTTTCCAAGTTTAAAAACGTATGTAATATATGGGATGTTCAAAGGTAGGTACTAGGCTATTGGCCCTAGGCCAGTGTAAGCCTAGCCAAAAAGGTACTGTGGCTTTCGCCACCCAAGAAAATTATTTTCCTGTGCCCCTGTCGAGCAGAGCCACAGAACTGATCCCCGGGGTGAATTTCCTATTTCCCATCCAATCCTCAAGATTTTTCTTGAAGAGTGCTAATGAGGAGCTTTGTTTGATATAGATAGGTAGTTTGTTCCAGAGTATGGCAAGTCTCTGGGATGGGAATCTATCCCTCCAGCATGTCTTGTTTATTGTGGTGACAAGGTTTAGGTCCCTAGAGCGTGTAGCTTGGAGGGATTGGGATTTCTTTAAGTGGAACAATGTCCAACAGCTCTGGGTTTGACATAGCTTTGTATGTTAGGCAGAGATTGCCTCTGAGTAGGCTGGAGTTTTTTGAGAAGGTCTGCATAGGGCATCTGTTTGAGGCCGGTAATCCTTTGTTAAGGATTTCTGCGGCCTTTCCAGTTGTTGTAGATGTCTTGAGGTACATACGAAAAGGGGCATTGTACTCTATAATGGGTCTGAGTGATGAGTAGAGAGGGAACAATTGCCTCTTTTCTCATGGATGAGAAACCTTTTGTGACTAGGTGTGCCACATAGAAGGATTTCCTAACTACTGTGGTGATGTGATTATCGAAGGAGAGACTACTGTCCATCTGTGTCCCAAGGTCTTTTATCACACTTTCGGTGTTAAGTAGACTACCACCCATGTAGTAGTTCATGGGTACAGAGTTTTTACCAAAAGGGATGACAGTGCACTTTTGGCATTGAGCTTGAGGACATGGCTTTGACACCAGGCATCTGTCTCAGTGAGGCCCTTTTGTATGATGTCCACATCGTTAGGAGTTTCGATTTATGGCTCCCTAGTTTGCAGTCATCTGCAAACTTCATTAGCCAAAGAACTTCTGTGTTGGCCTGTACTTCAGAGAAGTAGATGCCAAACAGGAGAGGACCCAAGACTGAACCCAGTGGTACTCCACTTGTCACTGGTTTTAAGTTGGATTTGGAGTCTGCTACTTTCACAGTGTGGCTTCTGTCAATGAGCCAGTTGGCAACCCATCTTTTGACATAGGAATTTATGCCTAGTTTAGTGAATTTGTCTATAATTCCAGAGTGGGGGATGGTGTCGAAAGCCTTGGCGAGATCTAGATAGGCTCTGTGAACCTCCTTACCCTCATCTACGGCTTTGGTGACTACTTCAAAGAAGTCCATCAGGTTTAGGAAACATGATCTGCCTTTTACAAACCCAAACTGGATGGGGTTCAGAGTTTGGCTATTACCAATGTCTTTGTTTATAAGTTCCATGATGATACGTTCCATGGTCTCGCAGTCCAGGCTCATCAGGCTAATGGGGCATGTAGTTTTTAAATATGTTAATATCTAGTTCTAGGCAGTTGCGTGTTTTCTCCTAGAAATTCACTTCGAATAAAACATCTTGTGGGGGTTAGAAGCTCATCCACAATGTTTCTGTTTACAAAGCATTCTGACAAACATAAATATGTTTCACTGTCATTTGGCAGAGGTGACATGTCTGGAGTTTTACAAAGCTCTTTACTGTGTCTCACAATGCAAACCCTTTGCAAAGTTGTGAGGGGTAGAGTGTGAGAATGAGTGGAGAAATGGTTAGATTAAGAGTAGAGAGAATAGTAGTGGAGGGGCACTGTGTGTGTGTGTGTGTGTGTGTGTGTGTGTGTGTGTGTGTGTGTGTGTGTGTGTGTGTGTGTGTGTGTGTGTGTGTAACATGATAGATGTTTTTTCAGAGGTTGATTCTGTATTCTGCCTTCGCATTCTGCATGGAAAACGTGTCCAATATCTTTGCAGATGATACTGAGATTAGGAGGTGGTTGGAGGTAGGAATAGTGGCACCTGGTGAAGCTGTTTGCTTCAGGAGATCCCAAAGTTCTGCAGTTTGTAGCTTACCTGACCAAACATAGCCCAGGAACTGCTGAACACTGAAACCATGGTTCAGCTCTAGACACTTTGCCAGAGGACATGGAAGAGGAGAAGGTTAATGGTGGTGCTTCTCCTCCAGAACACCTCTGCTTTGCTCGGACAATCTGGTTAATGCAACATAAAGGAGATTGGCCACATCATTCCCTCAGAGGAGATAACAAAAGCCTTGTAGAATAGAGGGACGGTTCTTGTGGATGTATCCTTTAGACAATATACTGAATGGTTCATGTTATATGCCTGCAAACACTGTGACACTTTATTCTGTCTGCCTTTTTGGACACAGAAGTCATTGTGCCCGGTCCCCTGGGAGTGTGTTTTTTGGTCATGTGTGCAGACATTATCGTTGTTTTATTGTGTATGAGGAAGTTACGTAAAGACACAGAGAATTCTAATGCGTCACCTACTGCCATGAGGTCCTTACTACGAGTATAAAGTACTGGCAAGATGTTAAGCTGATGTGCATAACCAGATGGAATTAATCTTAAAACCGTATGGTGCTACGTATTGCTTAATTTTATAAAAAATGTGGTGTACTGTTTTATGAGATAGCTGCTGATAAAATATGTAGACACTATACAGGACACTATACAGTTCAGTTACCCCTTTGCAGTTATGTCACTGGACCAGTCCGTACAAAACAATACCTAATATCTGAAATTAAGTATTTTAATAGCTTTCTGTGTTTAGATTCTGCTGGAACAATTAAACAACCGTGTTATCTTTCCCTGTATCTGGCTGGTATTTTGAATACTCTTACTGCAGATCGTGATTTCAGTGGGATACCTTTATTTACTCAGGTTTCATTTCCGGATTAGTTTTGGACCGTTGTTGTTGCTGTTATACTGTTGAAGATGCCGCAGAAGCCCCTTCATGTACAAAGATGTACTTACTTCAGTACTTTCCTATCCAGGTTTCTTCACTGTGACTAGACATTCTTACCTTGTAGAGATTTCTTGTGGGGTTTTTTTTGTTTGTTTTTTTTTTTTTGTTTTTTTTTTTTTTTTACATCTGACAATCTTCTTGAACCACACAAGATCTTATTTCAGCTGCTTTAGCTTTTATAGCTTCAGGCTCCAGACCCTGCTAAGAGTTGTGTTTTCTTCCTTTTTTCCTGTTCTGGAGTATATGGTATAATGATTGACATTTCTGCTTCTGTCAGTTTCTGTGTGCAACTCTCACCTTTCTTCGATTATCTGGCATCAGTAAGGTAGTAGACAAGTAGACATTGGTACATTGATAAGTTACTTCCTGATCTTCTGCCCTTTATTAACTGAGTTTGATAAGAGGTTGAAGTTCTACAGTAGAATATTCTTGTGTTACAGAATTCCACAAAGAGCAGTAGCAGTAGCCATGGGATTGTAATTATCATAAATTTTCTGGCTAATAACTTGCCAGCAGCTCATAAAAGTGCATGCCTGTTGGACTCGTGTCCAAATGTTTGATCTCCCACTGTTCAGATCTTTTTAAATTCCATGCTGTTGAACTGTGGGACATTGATATTTATGCCTTGTGCGATGTACTTCAGTGTAGTTAGCACACTACTACTTTTGTAGTATCTCGTCAACCAATCACTGAAGGATATTTGGAATAGTAATTTACACAAAGAAGGTGCATAGCTTTTTTTGAACTGAAATAAGTATGCACAACCTATACCTACTCTGCTCCACAGGCATCCGGGTAGTGTGTAAGACAACTTTTTCTTTGCTGTTAATGGTACAAATTACACACACTGCAGTTTTGCACAACTGTTTCTCTGTTGATATTCTGGCCAGGGCATAATGTATGTAACCCTTTTTTTTGTACTTCACTGTTCCAAGATGCGACTTTTACTCTGTCGAGTATCTTTTTTTTTAGTTGATGAGGTATAGTAGTCCTGTCAGCTGTCAACATTACAACTTGGACACAATTTATTACATCCCAGTAGGAAAAATAAAAATGGGTTTCCTTTCTGATTTACGATTTTTGCTCTGGTCACCTTCTCATTGTCACTTTAGTATCTGCATTTCTACACCTCTGAAATTGTTCCTTTTTCTTATTATGTCATTGGCAACTGTAGTACCACTCTAAACATCTCTTATTCTTCCAGTAAATCTTTATTTTGGCTGTAGTAAATATGCTGGGCTCAACATATTTGTTATATGTAGTTCCCTGACTGTTTTAGATTTGTTTCAGGAAATATCTGTAGATTAGTTGTAATTTCAGAGTGCCTTATAGGAGGACTTTGTGAATGTGCCTTGGAAAGGTTTCCATTGTCTTTGTTGCAGGTATATTCATAGAATATTTCTCACATGCTTACAGCATTTTTAATGGTTCTTTCTATGTCTAAGCATATTTCTTTTGTATGTCTCCAAGTGTTCGATTTCCAGTAAGATCACCGCTACTATATCATTATGACTTCTACATATAACATGGCTGGCTTATTTACATTATATAGTTTCTGCATAAGCATGTTGTTTATGCTGTCTTCAGTATTTCAAAACTCTCTTTTCTGTTCATGGGTCCATTCTCAAACTATACATTGTTCTAGCAGTTTTCTAATGGGTATAGTTATGTCAGATGTGTAAATTTTAAACTTTGTAAGATACCATGTCATTCCTAGAAATGGAGCTACTGCCTGTTTTCACATGCTATTTGATGTCTCCCAGGCAGACATGTAGTTGGTCCACAGGGATGATGATCCCACCTGTTTGATGACGCACTCCCTTAATCTCACCCACCTACCAAGCCGTAAGCACTTTAATCACAGCCTCAGTATCACCATTGAGGCTGGTGAAGTAGCTGTGCACAGGATATCCCCATACCCACCCCTCTAGGAAGAGATGAGCAGGCATTCCCTTGTCATTCAAGCACCTGTTGCAGCTGCCTGGGAGGAAAAGGAAAGGCCAGTCTAACTTGGGTCATCTAGGACATAATCAATTTATCCTTGTATACTAAGAGAGTTTGTCATTCTTTATTCTGAAGTATCTCTGTACAGTTATTTTTGGCTTATGAAATCTCATTCATTTATTCTGGTGTTTTTGACAATACTGGCTATTTGTTGTAGACGGTTGGATCAGATGTCATGGAGGAAGGAGAGAGGTAGTTGAATGTAAGGTGTTTAATAATGGTTATTTTTCAACAAGCAAGCAATAATGCCCAGCAGGGTGTATTATTGTGCAAATAACACACCCCTGGAAGACTTGTTTACAAAATAAAGCACACCTTGTAGGACTTTATAGCACTTTGAGAATGGGCAAGCTGTTATTTTTTTATGTACTTTTTTATATATATTTTTATGCAAAATTTCTCTTCTTAATGTTTCAAATTTGCTGTAGTATACGTAATTATTAGAGGAAATATTTTACATTCAAACTATGTAATAATTTAATGTCTAAACACACACACACACACACACACACACACACACACACACACACACACACACACACACACACTCGTAAGGATATTCAGACATATCCACATATACAGACACACGCACACAGCAATTAGAACTACAGATTTCTCCATCCATGATAACTTGTATAACAAAAAAAAAAAAAAAAAATAGAAGGAAAGGTACTATCTCTGTCTCCATACCCCTGCCCGCTCCCATTACTATCCCTGAGTTTGCCCATAGTGCCACTCTGTACTTTTTTCTTGGTAAGTCAATGAGGATTAAAGTCGGTCAGTAATGAAAGACATTGAGTTTCACACTTCTGTGCTGATGGACTGCCTGTCACATTTAGTGTGCTTGGTCTTTCTCTCCCTTACTCTTTGAGACTCGCTAGCGCACATACAGACAGAAATGTATGTGCTCACTCATTCTCTGACAGATGCATATGCTTTTCTTTCTTTTTTTTTTTTTAATGAACTTTTTGTTTTAATTTTCTGCTCACTAAACAGCATTGTTTAACGAGAGTAAAAATGACGTTGTCCTATTCTAATGTTGCAGTATTCTTTACGTGAGGGATCCTTTGCCTTGGGGGACCTACCATCCACCCAGTATACAAGAACTTTTAAGTACTGCTAGCACATAAGACATCGCACAAATGGCTTGGAAGCACATCGGCCATAAAAGCGTTGTCTGCACGTACAATCCTCAGAACTTCTCTGCCGTAGTCTGAACGCCATCTTTGATTGTTGGGATCGGTTTGTCTGAATCATTTTTTGCTGATCTGCTTCTCGGATAAGTGCCCCGTTTTTTTTTTTTTTTCCCTCTTGCTACTGCTTTCTGTTGGGAGGGTTTCATGTCATCCAGATAAGGCAAGTGCCAATGTGGAAGACAGATTCCACACAATGATAGCTACACCCTTTGTCTCTTTTGTTTGGGGCCTATGCATGACCATACATCTTGTTCTATTTGCCAGGCCTTGAACCCTATGTAGCTTTCTTTCATCCCTTAAGATTTGTTTATAAAATCAGTGACTGAAATGTTAGCTAGGGACGTTATGATGAGTACTTCTGGGACTTCTGTCCAACCTGTTTTGAAGAGAAAGACCAAGAAGCCAGGGCCTGAATCTACACCTGCGCCTTCTACCACTGTTTCTCTTGAGGTTGATTAAGACTTGGAGGTCTGCCTGGGACTTGCCTTGGGTTCTTTGGTGGGTATCACATCAGATGCCATCTGGACGCTGCCTTGGGCACGTCCTTGGAGGCCATGCAGATGCCCAAATCAGATGGTCAGGGGGAACAAAGGCTTATTATTTCAGAAGGTCTTACAGGTATCCCTCTGATACTAGTCTGGGAGGATATTCCAACTAATATTAGGCCATGCAGATGTCCGAATCAGATGGTCAGGGGGAACCAAGGCTTATTATTTCAGAAGGCGCTATAGGTATCCCTCAGATACTAGTCAGGGAGGATATTCCAACTAATATTTCGTGCAGGCGTACATCTGGTCACTCTACTTTCCATCAGGTTGATGTCAGGTTAAAAAAAAGCAGAAACCCAAACACACTTCTGCACCTAAAACTCCACAATCAGATTGGGAAACTTTTTCTCAAGGCTTGCTTAAAGCACTTATGGCTCTTAAGCCTCCTTCAGCTGATCCTGGTTCCTCCTTTAACTTCTTCTTCACACAAGAGAGTTGGAGTGTTCTGAGGATGACAGTTCTTCTGAGGATGAATCTTTGGCTTATTCCAATTAACCCCCCCCCCCCGCAAATATATTTTCCCTGAGAAAGAGTCAAATGGGGCAGATTCACCAGTGAAAGAGATCACATTTGGGGAAACCTTAGCTAAAATGAAGGAATTCTTTATTTGGGAGTGTTCCCAGGTTTATGATGTACAGAAACGATGATATGATCTTTTACAAATGGATTCTCCATCCCCTACTCCTGTACCTCCTGTCTTATCAGCCTTTTTGGATGCTTTTTCTTCAGCATCTAAGGTCCCTACCCCTAAAAGTCTTGATTGGTTTTATAAAGTGCCAGAAGACTGTACATTTCTGTACAGATGTCCTTTAGCAGATCCACAGTGGTTTCCATTGCTTCTGAAAAAGTTTCCAGGCTGCGCAGTCCATCCACCAAGCTTCTCCCTTCTGATAAGGAGAGCAAAACTATGGAAAGAATAGGGAAAAAAGTTTGTAATTCTGCCACCTTCTCTTCCCATGCTATAAATTACCAAACCCATATGACCAAATATGCTTTGGCCCGTCTTTCTCAAGCCTGTCAAGCAGTTTCACACCTCCCAGGCTCTGATGTTAAATGATAAAACTTAGCTGATGTCTGTATTAGGAGCTTCTTAACAGGTAGCTTGCCACTCCATTAAATGCAGCTATGATGCAGCAGAATCATCTTCCAAGGCAGCTGCATCAGGATCTATTCTTAGGAGGTATTCCTGGTTAAGACTTCAACTACTTCCAGATGACATTAAAGCAAAATTTATGGATGCTCCTTTAGACAACGGTGCTTAACTTGGGACTGCAACTACAGATTTGTTTAAATTTTTGCAGGAGAAAGACTAGGAACTACAGGACATAAAACATATCTTTGTTTCGCCTGTATCCAAATTTCAGAGCAATTATCCCTCAGACTCCCTTTGTTAGGAAACAAACTCATGTGCCCACTTCCAAAAACAAAAAAGGGAGTTAGGAGAGTGCCTCAGTCTAAGCTCTCTCAGCCAGTTCCTGCCCAGAAGCAGCCCTTTACAGACAAACCAAGTAGTCTGTCACTATCACACTCCTCTCAGTCTTGTTCTGGCTTCTCTACGTCTTTCCCGGTCTCTTCCAGTTTGGGAAACCATTACTCAAGACTCATGGGTTCTTTCCCTTATCAAACAAGAGTACTTTATGGTCTGGAAAGCTCTTCCTCCATTCATGGGCATTCCACAGCCACCCCAAGACCAACTGCATCATTTTGCACAGGTGCTTCAGGAGTTGCTGCATCAGGGAACATTTCAAGAAGTTCCTACACCCCTCAGGGGAAGAGGTTGTTATTCCAGAATGTTTATTGTGCCTATGAAAGACTGCCCACGAAGATCCAGTCTACATCTTTCTCACCTCAGTACTATTTAGAAAGTTCCTACCTTCCACATGCTGTCCTTGCAAACCTTGTCTCCTCTAATTCTTCATCAGGCTTTTGTGGACTCTCTGGATATCAAGGATGCTTATCATCACATTCCCATTCATCCCTTTTACATTTCTCTATTGCTGCCTTGCACTTTCAGTTCTCAGCTTTGCCCTTTGGTCTTTCCACTGCCCCAAAGATATTCGCAAAATGATTCGCTCCTGTCTTTACTTACTACAGACTTCAGGAAATTCAGGTGTACGCTTACCCAGGTGATCTTCTTTTTCTAGCTTCTTGTCTAGAGACCCTGGAAAAAATCTACAGTTCATTACTTCTCTTCTGCAAAGGTTGGGGTTCACAATAAATTTCAAAAAGTCCTTTCTTTCCCACTTCAGAAACGCATCTTCCTGGGGTGCTGGTTGCAGACAGATATCATGCTGGCATCTCTGCGTCCTCAAGTTCAGTCTCTCATTTCTTACCTCCACTGTCTTCCCTGTTTTCCTTCTCTTACAACCAGGGAGTTTCTCAGGCTCTTGGGTTTCATGGCATCCACCATTCCCCTTCTACCTTTGGCCAAACTTCACATGAGTAAGTTTCAGTGGTACAAGCACATGTTTTATGAGGAACAGACCAGGACATTCTGCGAAAATCTGTACAGTTGAGAGCTATGCGACCTCTCAAATGTCCTGCAGAATGACCAGATTTGTGCCTCATATGTTTGGTTTGCGCCTCTTAAAATTTGTGGCAAACTACAAAAGATTGAAGTTACTAAATAATGACATATGTTTCAGTTTCAGATGACTTATCCTTCAGAAAACGCAAGCTACCAGAAAACCTGTTATTCTAACATTCTAAGTTTATAAGAACAATATTTAAAATCTGCCAGTGTTTTTGAGTCTTTGTCCCCCCAGGAAGCAAATCACTGAAGAGAGGGTTTACCTTTGGTGGAGGTTACTAGATTTTATTTTTTTTTTGGGGGGGGGGATACAAAGACAGTGGGGAAAATATTACACATTACAAGAACTCTTTGGCAGACAGGGTGAATGCCTGTAGTGGGAATAATGTGATAAAATGAAGCAAACTGAAGAAAGCTGTAAGGGGCCAACTGCAGTATGCTGTTACAACACGCTGATGTTTATCAGTTTATGAAGAAGCTAATGAAAGAACTAGACTAGACTCAACTGTCCTTATTACAACAGCTAAATCAGTATTGCTGTGTTTCAGTGGTCCAAAGTCACAAGATTTTCATGACTGCCCCTCCCCTTCTAGAAACTATTAATTTTTTGTCCCCTTAGCCCCTTCTCCTCTTAAGCCCCATCTAAACCTTAAAACAATCAGTGTTTCCATCTCCTCTACACTGCATAAATATCAAACTGTTGAAGCCTCCATCCCAATATTTTCATTATTTTGACAGCCCTGCTGTTTATTTTCTAGTATTCTTGCAATGTTCCTATTGGGCGGCCGTGGTGGTGCAGCAGTTAGCATTGCCGCCTCACAGCAAGAGGTTCTCCGGTTCGATCCTCAGCTGGGGTGCCTTCTGTGTGGAGTCTTCATGTCCTTCCTGTGGTCACGTGGGTTTCCTCCGGTTGCTCCAGTTTCCTCACACATCCCAAAGACATGCTGTAGGTGGATTGGACACTCTTAAATTGGCCCTAGGTGTGAGTGTGTGTGTGTGTGTGTGTGTGTGTGTGCGCGAGTGTGTGTGTGAGCCTTCTGTGGAAGGTTGGGCGCTGGGCTGGCAACTGGACACCGTAAAACTCCACTGCCAATCATAAGCGGACAGGTGATCTGCTGTGGTGACCCCTAACCAGGAAAAACTGAAAGAAGAAGATTGTAATCTTCCTATTCTTACATACTGGTACTCAAAATGGAAATGGTCTTTCTTCATTACCCTTACCAATCCTAGTACTATGGTTATTAAAATGACAACACATAGAGAATGCATGCCTAAGTTTTCAGCACCATTTTGAGCAGCACCAAGTAACACAAGGCAAAGTTTGGCTACCCCGATCTTTCTCCTCTCTAGTCCACTCTCAAAGAATGGGCTTATAGACTAGATGTAATGTTTTTCCATATACAAAATGTGGAAGGGGGTGACATTGCCAGTTGCAATGCGTTGAAAAGAAGAAAAGTAATTATTTTGGCCTCATTTATTATGTTGTCAAACATTTTGCATTTGGTGCACATAGTTTTTTTGCATTATTGCAAAACAACTAAGCTGGGAATACAAAAGAAGTTGCATGGAGGAGCCCGAGCCACTTACCAGATGGGGATTCCTGGGATTCCACCTATGTCCCTGATGGACAGTGGCATAGGGTGCTGACTTGCTGGAACATGGGACAAGTTCTTGGCTAGGCTTGTAAGGGCCTCAGGGCCAATAGGTTCATAGGTTCATAGGTTCATACTAGGCTATCTGCCCGAGGGCATTTATAAGCCTAGCCCATAGTTTTGTGGCTTACGCCACCCCTTTAGTTTGGAGAAACTATGCCCATTATTTTGCTGTGCCTCTGTCGAGCAGTGACACTGAGGTAACCCCTGGGGTGTATCTGCGATCTCCCATCCATTGGTCAAGATTCCTCTTGAACAAGGCCAGCGAGGTGCTCTGCCTCACATAAACCGGGATTTTGTTCCACAGCATAGGGAGTCTTTGGGTGATGAATCTATCCCTCCAGCACGTCCTATTAATAACCGTGTCAAGGTTTAAGTCTCCGCCCTTGTGGCTCTGAGGGATCTAGATTTTTTGAGATGAAGAATGTTCATCAAATCTGGGTTTGACATGGCCTTGTATGTCAGGCATAGGTCACCTCTGAGCAAGCGGTAAGCAACTGAATATAACTGGAGTTCTTTCAGTCGGGCAGCATAAGACAGATTTTTGAGACCCTTTATCCTTTTGGTGAGGAACTTTTGTGGCCTCTCCAGCTGCTGCAAGTGTCGGGTCAGATACATTCGAATGGGGCATTGTACTCGATCATTGGTCTGATGAGTGATGAGTATAGGGAGACTATGACTTCCCTTGATCTAGATGTGAATCCCTTCATGATAAGGTGGGCAATGTAGAAGGTCTTCCTAACTACTTTAGCAATATGAGTGTTGAATGAAAGGCTACTGTCAACCTGGGTTCCCAGGTCCCTAATAACTTCTGTGTTCAGGGGATTGCCACCTATATGGTAGCTAGGGGTAACCTTATTTTTCCCGAAGGGTATGACTATGCATTTCTTGGCATTTAACTTTAGGCCATGGCTCTGGCACCAGTTATCCGTTTCTGTGAGACCCTTCTGAAGGATATCTGTGTTGGATGTGTTTTCAACTACGGCCCAGTTTGCAGTCATCTGCAAACTTTGTCAGCCATAACCCTCCTGTGTTTGCTTGTACTTCAGAAAAGTAGATGCCAAACAAGAGTGGGCCCAGGACTGAGCCCTGTGGGACACCACTTGTGACAGGCTTTGAGTCTGACATGGCGCCAGCAACTCTGACCCTGTGGGTTCTGTCACTCAGCCAGTTTGCAACCCATCTTGTAATGTATGGGTTTACATTTAAGTTGATGAGTTTTTCAATGATACCCGAGTGAGGTATTGTATCAAAAGCCTTCGCCAGGTCTAGGTAGGCTGTATGGACTGCCTTTCCCTCGTCAATGGCCTTGGTGACTGTTTCGAAAAAGTCAACCAAGTTTAAAAGGCATGATCTGCCTTTGACAAAGCCAAACTGGGTTGGATCCAAAGTATGCAAGTTCCCTATGTCTTTATTTATGAGATCCATTATGATCCTCTCCATGGCTTTGGAGATCAGGCTTGTCAAGCTAATGGGACGGTAATTTCCAGGGTCGGTGGAGGCACCGCCTTTGTGGAGTGGGACCACAGTCGCTGTGCGCCACTCCCTGGGTACATATCCGGAGGTGAGACTAAGATTAAACAGCTGTCCTAACTGTGGGTTTAATTCCTCGTTGAGTTCATGGAGCACACAGCCGGGGACACCATCAGGTCCCATGGATGCTGTGTTCTTTGCCTTGGAGAGCAGTTCTCACCTGGGCGTTAGAGATGTTTGGGGGCTACAATCATTTGGTCTAGATATCTCTCCTTTGGGGGAGGGAGAAGTTTGCACTGAACCTGTCAGCCAGTATGTTGGCAATGTCTGTAGGATCAGTAATCTTCACATCATTTTGAACTAATTCTGAGCATATCTGGGAGTTTCCTCCTAGGTTTCTGACATAGCTAAAGAATGCCTTATGGTTGTCTTTAGAGTCCTTAGCTATTGTTTCTCAAAATTAGCTTTGGATGATTTTATGAGAGCTCTTAGCTTTTTACTTATAGTGATCAGCGGTGTCTTACCTTTTAAGGATTTTGCTCTATCTTGTAGTAGCTTTCTCCTTTTGTTGAAGAGTTTGTTTATGGCTGGGGTCCACCAGACTGGACGCTTGCCTTTGGTACAAAGAGTCTTTGTTTTGCTTGGGATTGCCTGATCCATGCAGCCCTGCAGGTGCTGGTAGAAGGCATTTGTAAGTGATTCAGCGGTTTGAGTAATGTTAACCGCCGGCTCAGGGGCCTTAAAGGAGACCACACTAGTCTTTAGAAGTGTGAAGTCGGCTTTCGAGAAGTTCTTTACTGTGGTCTTTTTCTTTTCGGGGGGGGGCGGGATGAGGACTTCCAGCGAGATTAGTTTGTGATCAGATCTCACCAGTGAGGGGTATACTTCCGGCGTTGAACATTGTGCTCCCATGTTCGTGATGATGAGATCAAGTATGTTTTCTCCTCTTGTGGGGATGGTGACTAGTTGTTCCATGGCATTTGAGTTTATGAATTCCAGGAACTTTTGGGCTAGAGTGTTTGGGCTTGAGTAGTGTTCCCAGTCTATATTAGGGTAGTTGAAGTCACCTAGTATGATGGTGTTCGGAGATACATTTATCCCCTCCAGTGTTTTCAGGAAGGCCATATGAGGTTCCTGAGTTTGCGAGGGTGGCCTGTAACATGCTACAAATTGCAGAGCAATCTTGCATATGGTTAATTGCACCTGGATGGTTTCCGATGCATCGTGCGATGCCACCAATCTTGAGGTGTGGGTGTCCTTGATGAATATGGATACCCCTCCTCCTTTCTTGGTATTGTCCGGGTTTTGGGGCGGAACGCATGATATGAGGTAAAACCTGATAGTGCTGGGGTGCTCTCAGGAGCCTTGAACCAGGTTTCTGTCACAGCACAGACATCGATGTTCTCCATACTGAGAAGGGCCTCGAGTGCGTGCATCTTGAGGTTGAGACTTCTGGCATTGAGCAGCATTACCCTTAGTTTTTTTCTTTGTTTTGTTCTAGGGTGGTAGGTTTAGAATTTGAGCCTTGCCTAAAAAAGGCACTATGGGGGTGGCAAGAGCCTTTGCCAAAATCCGGAATCCCAGGGGTGACAAATGCAAGCCGTCCCTTGCGAAGCAGCATGGCTTGTCCAGCATGTCATCCCAGGCAGACAGACATTGGATCCCCTTTGAATGACACCAGAGTTTAAGCCAATTGTTAAAGCTGATCATCTTATCTCTGTATTGTGGCATCATTCTTGGTGAAGGTAGGATACTGCTCAAGGTCAGGGTCATACCTGCTTGGGCTACATAATCAGAGAGCTCCTCTATGTCTCTTTTCATGTAGTCCAAGGAGGTACGTCTCAGGTCGTTAACACCGGTGTGGACAATGATGGAGTCGTACTTGTACCTGCTGTTGAGAGACCTGAGTGCATGCGTTGTGGCGGATTCTAGCACCCGACAGGCAGCTTACTGTGACCTTCTCCTTACTCAGTCTGGTGAGCGGGACGTCAGTGTGTCTGACTATGGAGTCACCAATGACTAGTGTGTCTGGCATTGTGTTTGGCCTTAAGGGCTGTGACTGCTTGACACTCTGACTGTGTGGTCTATGTGTTGCAGGTGTTGTGTTCTGAGGTGGTAGTTGTTTGGGTGTCTGCTTTGGTGGCCTCTGCTGTTTTGGTAGATTTTTGATCAGAGCCTCCGAGTATGTCTTTGTGTGTTTATGTGTATGATTTGAGGTTGTGATGGTATTATGTGAGACTGGGTCTATAGTGTGTGTGGTTACCTTCTCCTCCTGTCTGGTCATGCCAGTCCTATGTTGAGAGAGCTCAGCCTCCAGTTTGGCCATATAGTTGCATCTCTCGCATGTATTTGTGTTTTGTGGGAGGAGGAGAGGGTTGTCTGTGTACATGAGGCAATTGTAACATTGCCTCAATATTCCCAGGTTCACCAGCTGAGCAGGAGAGGACATTAGCAACTGATCCCTCGACATGCTAGAAGGAATAGACAGAAAAACTTAAGAAAAGGTTCTGGGGCATGTGGGTGACCGAGAAATGGGGTTTGCTTTTTGGGGTACTTTCTATAACAAGAGTGCTGTATCGAGGTGATAAGTACTGTAGGAGCAAGTGCTTCGCTATACAGATAGAGAATAGTCTACTTGGGAGTCAAGTAGAGATAATTTATAGTTGTAGGATACACTAAATAGAACAGTAGTATACTTTGAGGAAGGTAGTTTTAAGGGAAAATTTGAAGAGTGGACTTTAGGTAGCCCTAATAGTTTAAATCTGATTAACCGGTGCTGCCCTAGTGTGTAACGGTAGCAGCTCCGCGCTAAATCGCGCTTTATAGCAGGGGGCTGGAAAAAACAGGAAATGACCCAAAATGGCCGACAAATTACTAGTTGCTGCTTCTAACCACTCCTCTGAGGACAAACAAGCAGCTCAGTACTCCCCACTCCCACTGGTGAGTAAAGAAACTACCTCTGGCCACACAAGAAAATGGAGGAACACAGAAACCAAATACAAAGCCCAGGGATCAGCAAAATCTGATCACTGGGACAACTAGCTAGGAAAGTTTAGGAAAGGAGAAATATTTTTTTGTTTTTTTTGCAAACAGACAGGAAAAAATGCAGTAAATGCTTTGTTTTCGACTAAATTGCTATCAAAGGCTGGTACACTTGAGTGTATTAGCCTGTTTGTTACTTTTAAGCAATACTTTAGCCCACAAGTGCAATCAACAATATAAGCTCACAAAAACAGGAAAATAAGGTAATAAAACAGTAATATAGGCACAAACAGTAGTCGAAAAGCTCAAAAGATCGAAAAATGCAAACTAAAAAGTTTAAAAAATACTTATGATCAAGAAAGTTGCTTTTTCTGCTCTCTGCTGGCTTAGGAACTCTGCAGGGGACCACGAGGAGCTATGCCTAGTTCTCTAATGCCTAGTAACTTCCTATGATCCAGATAAAATTAAAGTAAATAAGTGAAGTAGCAAACCCTAAGATGTTTTAAAGGCGATGTTTTTGAAAAACATGTTTGGGGCATCCATTAAAAAAAGTTACAAACGAGCTTACAAGTATTAGAACACAGAAATCCACAAAATGATAAATACAAACTGCAAACCAAGAAACAACGTTAGACACACTAACGGACCATATTGAATGTTTTATTATACAAGGCGGAAGTTTTAGTGTTTAAAATGAAAGCGTTCATCTTAACCTTATACAGTAAAACATTCAGAACAGTCCATTCCTGTGTAACTTTGTTTTATGGCTTGAAGTATGAGAACATGCCAGGACTGTAAAACACAAACTGACTCTTGACAGTAGCAAGTAAATTAAAATTGAGAAGTAGGGAACTTAGTAGCCAGAAGTTCTGATGCCCCAAGATTAACTATGACCCCCCCCCCAAAACAAAAACTCTCAAGTGCAAAGCAAGCTTGCATAACAAAAACTGTTTTACCTTTAGATACTTAATCAGCAGAGAGTTAAATTCCTGTACCCATCCTTATCTGTAAATAGGACTAATTTTTTTTTTTTTTTTTTACTTATGAGTCCATCGACTGTGTAGCTTTATAACTGCATGTGGTTTGGATCTTGGTTGAACAGATCCCTTGTATTTCACAACCAACCAGTTAAATAAGTAAGTGTATTTTTGTGGAGGAAAATAAAAACATATACAAGAAAGTGACCTTTAGGCTTTAGAAAATTGCAGACTGGTATCTTTTTTTTTTTTTTTTTTTTTTTTTTCTTTTTTCTTCCCCTTTTGTCTGCTGGAGGAAGAAGTCGAGCCGCCAGTGCGGAGATGAATTTTCTCATCTTCTGCACCTTGAGTGACCTGTCCTTCCTGATTTCCTAATACCTACTCTGGGTTTGGACTCCACATTCCTGGGTGTGGGAGACTAGGAGTGCAAGAGTCAGTAGTCGGACAAAAGTTAAGAAATTCTGTTCGACAAATCAACATTCGAACGTACTTAGACTGAGCTGAGGTAAACACTCAGATGAATTCTGACTGGCCGGCAGTGACAGTCTGCCTCACGATGCTCACATCATCATGCATGCCTCACATGTGTTTTAACATCAGCAACAACTTCAGAAGGGGGGAGGGGGGAGTCAGAAAAAAAGTGGAAAATTCAGGAATGAAGGGGGCCACTCAGGAATTCCTGGCACCCCATTATTTTGCCCTTAAAACTGGTAAATACCTGGGAATTCGGTACAGTTGAAAGGTATGATGCTTTCAGTACTTTGTTTTAGAATTTTAAATTGTCAAGCACGTATGTTCAAGTTTTTGCTTCTGTCTTGAATATACAGGAGTCATTAGCAAACCTTTCTTCGGTAAATGCTTCTGTGACAGGGATTTCTCAGGTGGCAAAGCATATTCTAAAGTGTGCTTATGACCTCTAACTCTTACTGCAGAATGTTTGTTTCTGGATTACTTTTGAGAAGACCTGTTTGTCTTAGATCTCAAGTCCTTAAGTGAGGATGCAAAGTCTGAAATCTTAAACCTTCCTTTAGATAAAGATTCACTTTTTGGTTCATCTGTGGCTATGGTACTTAAGAAGTACAGTGAAAAGTGGAAACTGATACAAGGAGTTGCACAACTTTTCCAACCCTCTTTTTTAAACCATGTAACAGTTTTAACCCAACCACAGCCCTTTTTTCCAACAACAATTTAAACGGCAGGGGTCCAATACATTTCCTCTTACTTTAACTGCCTGTTTGAGAAATCTGGTTCTTTTTGCAAGAGCCAATTTCCTCCAATTTTGCATACATGGTATCCCAGCGAGTAATGGAAATCGTGCCAGTCAGTCTTCTAGGCAAAGACTGTTGTTCAGGTATTTTTCCAGCTCTCATCGACTGTATCAAGGATATTTGCAAAATGCCTAGCTCCAGTCATAGCTCATTGCAGACTTCTAGGCATGTACATTTTCCCATATTTAGACTATTGTCTTATCTTTGTAGACTCTTGACAGCCGGACAAATTCTCTAAAAAGACTGGTCAGGATCATCTTTTCAAATTGGATTTCAAATGTAGATGCTGGACTCTGCATTTGCATTCATTGACTTTACAGATTCTAGTTCTGGGATTTGTGAAAAGGATGAGTAAATGAGATTACCTGTAATCCAGAGCTTCTTTCACTCCTCAGTCCCCACTCCAATCAGTCAAGACAAGCTTCAGATGTGGCATGGAGAACCATTTCAAAAGAGATAAAAGTGCAAGCTCATTGGGATCCTGTAGACAGACAGAGGCACGTAATTGTCAGAGAGATGTTGGCTGTTATCAGTGCTTTGAAGGCCTTGAATCTGCTCAAGTCCTCAGGATGTCTGCTAGCGTGTACAAACAACATCACAGTGATGCAGTATGTTTGGGTACCAGATCCTACCTCCTTGGCAGACTGGCTACAAGGTCTGAGAGATACCAGTTCAGCTCAGTTTGACTCTTCAGGTTTCGTACATTCCATCAGAGCAAAACACCATCGCAGGCAAGCTCGGCATGACCAAAATAGATTCCCACATATGGCATCTTCACCCAGGGTTCTTCAAAGAATTGATCTGTTGGTGAGGAACGCCAAGTAGGTTAATTTGCCTCCTTTAAGAACAGACAACTAAAAAAAATCTACTCCAAGACTTCTTGCAGACAGGCGTAGAAAACTGATGCTTTTTCATTCCCATGGACAGGAATTTTCCTCTGTGCCTCTCCCTTCTTTCCATTGATTAGCAGAGTTCAACTCCAAAAATTGTAGTAGTGACCACCTTTTGGCCAAGGCGACAGAGGTTCTCTATTCTCTTCATTCTGACCGAGGGGAATTACCACAAGCTTCCCTACAGACCAGATTTACTCACACAAGACAAGGTGAAGTTGATTCACTTCAATCTGAAAATGCTTCAGCTAACTGCTTGGATGATGCAGTTTTGATAACTTTTAAACATATGTTTTCTGAGGATGTGCAGCAGATGCTTAAGAAAACATGAGCCTGCTATTCGAAAATCAAATACAAGTAAGTGGGAAAGATTTTCTAGTTGGTGCCACTCTAAGAGCCAAGATTCTCAGCTGACTCAGATGCCTGTCATTCTTGATTCTTTGTATGAGTTTATTCTCAGTGGCTTGTTATACTCTTCTATAGAGGTACATTTGTCAACCATCTCTATTTGTTTGCATATAGATTCCCCCCTTTCTAACAATACTCAAGTAGAACAATTTTTGGAAGGAGCTTGCATGTCTGCCCACACAGAAAATGGGTGGCTTCTCTTTGGGATATTAAATTTGTACTTGAAAAGCTTAAGCTCATAAGGTGTATTTAAGATTAACACGGAAGACTGTTTTACTCAATGCTCTGATATCTTCTAGGAGATTATCTGAGTTACAAGCACTTGTAGTGAGTCAACCTTATCTCACTTTTCATAAAGTTAGAGACCCCTTGAGGATAAATCCTAACTTTATTCCGAAAGTACTTTCAGAATTTACTTTAAGCCAGACCGTTAACCTCCTATTTTTCTTCCCTGAGCATAGAAACACGGGAGAAATGGTACATACATTTCTGGTTGTGCAGCAGGCAGCTTAGATTATACCTTGACAAAACTCGACCTTTCAGGTAAGCTGACCTGCTGTTGGTCTCCTATGATAAGAGGAAGGGTAACTGGTGTTTAAAGTTTAACTGTTTCTTAATGGTTGTCTTGTGTCATTACGTTTTGTTATATTCACCATAACAAGACACTTCAGGCAGGGTCACAGATCATTCTGCAAGAGCATTAACTACTTCTTTGGCTTTCTTGAAAGGGGTGCCCTTTAGAAGCATTCTAGAGGGAGCAACTCTTGTCTTCACTATATGCATTCGCAAAGCGTTGCAAGTTGGACTCCTTTTCCACTTCTAGAGCTGACTTTAATAAGATCATTCTCCAGGGAATCCTGGAATCTTGGGTAGTGAACTCCTAACTTTTTTTTATTACACCTGTCTAAGCTATGGTAATCTACCAATTTTACCTTGGGTTACTGCAGTGGTGATTCATTGTGAACATAGTACAGTTGTGTAAGTAAATGTACCATGACCGCAGATGTTGTAATGGATCACTGTTTGAAGTAGCTGTCCCTCCCTCCAGCATCCTTTCTCTGTTTATGATTTGTTGTCGGGGTGTGGTTCTGTTTTACCTGATTTATAGAGTTTGCTCTTTGTTTCCTACCACACACATTCAGGGCCCTTGCCTTTTCTCATGGCAAAACAAGTGCTCTGAAGCTTTTGCTGCTGCTCCTGTCTTTTATACAACGTGCTGCTTGTATTCCTGACAGAAGGAGTGCCAGGGAGGCACACACAGCTTTTGGAAGCTGGCTGGTACAGGTGGGGTAGACCCACATTGCTTAGACTACTGCAACTGTGATTCATTAGAACATAAGTTTACTTGAACTGGAATTTCTGAATCTGAACAGAGAGCAGTGAAATTATGTATTTCAAGCCAGACACTGAGATGTATGGTATAAAACTTTTTTGGAAATGGCCATTATTTAAAATACTAAGTTTGTACTGATAAAGGTAGATTGACCTTCATGTTAGAGGTCAGAGAAGTCAGGAAATCACAGGACTGCCAACGTATGGGAAAGGAGATTCAGGACCTTAGAAAATGTCATTTCTTTCTTATGTAATCGTATGAGGCCACAGCACACTGTGAAAAAATCCTTGGCTACAAAATGAATTGGTATCTTTTTTCGGCGGCCAGCATTGGGATATTTTTAGCTGTAAAATAAACCACATAAAGCAGTGCATGGTCATTAATACTACTGAGTTCAATCTGTGATGAAAAGTGTAATGTTTTTTATATTTTGGGTTGCAGCAGTCTTTTGAAATGGTTTATTTAACCTGTATGTCATCTTATTGTCATGGTGTTGTAGTTACTACAAGATAACTGCAGGTGTAGGTTTGAGATGTTCACTTAGCATTGCTGTTTGGTTTGTCCATGTAATCAGTTTGCCTGCCATAACATCTCTTGTGTTGCATTTTGTTTATGCCCCTTTTTAATTTGTTTTGTATTTTTTATATATTGTACAACATGTTTGTTTGCAACTTGAAGCCTTCTTCCTAGGGCACCTCAGACAAAAAGTTAATGTAGTAGTGGAACTAGTAGATATGGGCATCATTTCTAGGTAGGCACATTTAAACTGTAGGAAAACATTATTCAATTAAAATATGAACTGATTTAACTGAAATTTTAATCCGATAGATGCATGTTAAAAAAGGCGCCTATAGCTAACACCCAGTTTGCTGTCACTGCTAGCAGCTGTCATTTTTGACTGCTTTGTTTATAGGAATTTTTCCACACAACAGGCTGAATGGATCTTCTAATATCCCTTCCATGGGTTTTTAATGTGCTTGTTTTTGAATAATTTCTATTCCAAGTAAAAGCAAAGTGTTTTGCTGACACAGTAGCTATCCTAGATGCATTCAGCAGTCTAATATTCCAGGTTTTAGAATACAAAACTTGACTGCATACCAGTTTCTCTTGATTTCTGTATAAAACTAGATCTAAGGTTGTGTTTTGTAAAGGAAGGCAGGAACATAGTGGTTTGCACCAAGTGCAGCCAAGCTTGAATATAACCCATTGTGCCTCCTCCATTCTAATCTGCTGGAAATTAGAGCCTGGTTTCACCTGCGTGAAACTGACCACTAAAGTTCACAAAACTCGTCGGGCATATCCAGTGCTGTAAAGTTTTTATGTGAATACTAGCAAGTAAATAATGTAGGTGCTTTTTAAATTATTTTTTGCATGGGTCAAACCCCCCCCAGTCACATCCTTTTACTTCTAATAGTTCACTTCAGGGTAAACTCTAGCTTGGTGAAAGTGATCCAGAAATATGCAGCATTAAACTGTCTCACCCTTCGTCTATCATTATGCATTTTGGAGTATAATAAATCAATAAAGTTTGAGTACCTGCACACTGCTGCTATATAACACAGCCAGGGAACTACAAAAGTATCAAAGCTTAAGGGAATATGAACTGAGCAGTCTAATGTTGAGCAACTGAAGGACACTTGTTTGACTGTCCATTACAGTTGTTAGAATATAATTCCTCCATTTTTAAAATGACCATTTCAGTGAAAGTGAAGACTAGTTTAGTAATGCAAGATATCCCACAGTTAACTCTGAGCATTATACATTATTCAAGTTGGGTGATGCTGCTAACAAGTAACGTTACTTTAATTGTTTTGAGCAAAGCTGGCTTCTTTTCTTAATAAGACTCTTTATCTGCACTCTTTCCCCATTAGAAGTTGGAGTTTCTGACATGTCACAGATGTGCATCTTTGTACCATTTTCATGTATCTATTTTACTTATTTAAGCAGTGGTAGTGAAGAAGGGGATGCTCTTCGTGTTTCACTGTTGCAGTCATTACATTTGGGGTAATCTGCTGGCTGTCTGGGTCCTGCGTCGGTTGCTGTCTCCTCTTCCATGACGTCAGGTTGTCAGGGGTATAAAACATGCAGCCGACGCCATTTTAATCAGTCTTTCTTGCCGTGCGGTGCCCGAAGCAGAAGCAGTTTGCAAGTGCCGGTCGGCAGACTTCTGAAATTTTCGTATTCGAGTTTCAGAACTGAAGTCTTCAAACTAAAGCCAAGTACCCCGTTAGGGAAACTTTTTTTTCTTGCTCCTTACCAATGTCAGTAAAAGTTAATAATTGCAGTACTTGTGGGAAGCAAATACCTCATAAGGATTTTCATTTGTACTGTATTCCTTGCTTAGGCCCTGATCACAACATACCTTGCTGTTGGTTTTGTGCTAAATTTAACCAATGCACTATTAAGCGTTGGTATATTTTTGCTTCTAAATATTTTGGTTCAAGATTTAACTATCCTGAAATGTCGTCTGTTAGCAATCCGACTACCGTAGTTCACAAAAAACAAAAGGAAAAAGACAGATACAGACAGTCGAGGTCCAAAACCGACGACAAAGCTTCTACTAAGCCAGTCGCCGGTTCGCCGGTTTTCAGTGAGGTGCTTTTGTGGCCCCCGATATCCGTTACTTTTGAGTCGCAGGCCTCTACTGAGACCCATTCGGAGTCCGGTATGCCGCGACATTCGCGAAGTATTGAACCAGAGGATGTCTCTCCCTTGGATAGGTCTGGAGCCGCTGAGCGGGCACCGGCTTCTGAGGGTGTTTTCAGGCCTCAACATTTTTACATTAAACTGATGCCAGCAACAAAAACAAGATCAAAAACAACTTCTATGTCTAAAAAACCGACTCATGAGCCACATGCTCAGGCCCCTATGCCTAAGAAACAGATGACCAAAATGGCTGATGATTTAATTACCTTGATCAGGGGTCCCCCCCCCAGCTAAGAGGCCTAGGCAAGGCACCGATTATGAATCTTCAGATCAGGTTTCCATTTCTTCGGATTCCTCTTCTGATCAGGAATTTTCTATTCCACCATATGAGGATTCTGATGCAGAGGAATCCATCCCATCTGCATCTCCTCCAGAGGATTACTCTTTTGGAGAGACTTTGCATACTTTAAGGGAACATTTTCATTAGGAGAGTCAGGATTTCTGTGAATCAAAAAAGAGGCTTAGGGATTTCCTTTTTCCTCAGCATAGCCCTTTGGCAATACCTCCTGTATTAGACATTGTTGATGATGTGTTCTCGGAATCAAGCATGGCTCCTGATTCCCTGCCTCCAGCTCCTAGTAAGCCAGACAGATATTACAGGGTTCCTGACTCACACAAATTTTCAAAAATCCTGCTGCTGATCCAGAGACTATTTCTCATGGTCCCAAGGGTGTTAAGGCTTCTACAGCCAAAAATCCTACCCCTTCTGATAGAGATTCCAGTGCGGTGGATAGATTGGGTAAGAAGGTTTATAGGTCTGCAACCCTGGCAATCAGGGCTTAAAACTGTTAGTTTCATATGCTTAAATATCAACAGCCTGTCATGGCCTTACTGAAACAGAAAATGATCTTGATTTCTGATTGTGCAGAAAATGGAGTTACATGATTTATCGCATTCAGCAGAACAGGTTGGAAAGCATACTTTGCAATGTGGTTTTGATTCCTTGGAGGCCTCTTGTAGGGCCGCCGTTACTGGATCTGTGATTAGAAGGCATGCCTGGCTCAAGGAGCAAAATCTGCCTGATCATGCTCCTTTGCAGCTTGATACTCTGTTTGGTAATAGGGCAGAAGAGGTTTTAAAGAAAATGGAAGACAAAGCTAAATCTATGCAAACTGTAAAAGATTTCTTGCAAGTGCAGCCACCCAGGTTCAGTAGGCACTGGCCTACTAAAAATTGGTCCTTTCCTGTGTCCAACAGAACCAGTCAGGGCAAACCCAGGTGCTCAAAAGGCTTCATATATCAATCACAGGGTTCTTACAGGTCAAAGCAATGGGGTGCCTCCACTTCCAAATCTGGAGGAAACAAAGCACAACCCTACAGTAAGCAGTCTCAATGACTTCCCTCTATCATCTCCAAGCACTTATCTTTTGGCAGTCCCCTTGGGGGGAAAATTAGCACCTCATGCTTAAAATTGGCAGTTAATTACCCAGGACAAGTGGGTATTAAACATAGTATCCCAGGGGTACAGATTTCATTTCCATACTTTGCCAATTCCGAACGGGTGGCCAGATCTGCCACAAAACCAGTGGGCAGAGGCCCAGAAACAAGTTATGTCCCTCATGGATATGGGGCTATTCAACCGGTACCAGAAAAGGAAAAAGGACAAGGATTTTATTCAAGACCTTTTCTGGTACCCAGAAAAGACAATTCATGGTGTCCAATACTGGACTTATCGATTCCTGGGCGTTCCAAAATTCAAAATGCTGACTTTACAACAGCTACTGCCTATGCTAGGCAAGAATGCTTGGTTAGTAACTTTAGACTTAAGAGGCATACCTGCATATCCCAATAAGGGAGTCATGCAGAAGACACCTCCGCTTCAAAGCAGGTTTTTTTGCATTGCCAATTATCTGCACTGCCCTTTGGCTTATCTACTGCACCCAGGGTCTTTACGAAATGCCTGGCACCAGTAATTGCATTCTGCAGACAAAGAAACATTCTAATTTATCCTTATCTAGACGATTGTCTCATTCAAGCAGAGGACAAGGACACTCTTCTTCAACATCTGGTGTTTGTAAAAAGGCTTCTAGCATGCCTAGGGTACACCATAAATGAAAAGAAATCACAACTGGTACCCTCTCAAATAATTACATTCCTGGGTGCAAGCTTGAATTCAACTGCCCAGATGGCTTACCTCACGCGATACAAACAAAGACAATTGACAACATACTTCAAACAAATGGCAACAAAAACCCAGTTGTCTGCAAGACAAATTCTGCAGGCTTTGGGGTTCATGGCCTCCTGCATTCTACTAATTCCATATGCGAGGCTGCATATGAGGAAACTTCAATGGTACCTAAAAAGTTTATGGAGTCAACATTGTCACAGCCTGGAAACAATGATTCCTCTCATTCCCTGCCTACAACAGGAGTTTCTGTGGTGGGCAGAGACATGTCACCAAAACAAGGGACTGTCATTCACTCTACCCCCTGCCACCCAAACCTTAAGTACAGACCCATCAGACTATACTTGGGGGGTTCACCTGGCAGGGAGATGCATTCAGGGCAAATGGAGCCCAAACCAAATGCATCTGCATATCAACCAGAAAGAAATGCTACCTGTTCAGAATGCTGTGACAGCCTTCAAGGACTTACTTCATCCAGGACGACTACTGATAAAGACGGACAGCACCACAGTTATGTGGTACAGAAACAAGCAGGGGGGTACACATTCCTACCCCCTTTGCAGACTAGCCATGGCCTTGTGGAACACAGCCTTGACTTACCAAATACATCTTCAAGCTCAGTTCCTGCCAGGAAAGCAATATACTCTGGCAGACGACTTAAGCAGAAATCTTATGGACCTGCACGAATGGAAACTGGATCCACAAATCTTCACCATGTTAACACGGAAATGGGGGAGCCCAGACATAGATGTCCTTCAAGGATGCATCTGCAGTCATCACATATGGGTTGTCCTGCCTCAGGCAGCCCTTCGGTCGGCCGGATTCCAAAGTCTGGGTCCGGCGTCTGCTGATGACGCCCTTTCCCCGACGTCAGAACGCATGGGGTATAAAAGCGTCAGCCGACACCATCTTCCTCAGTCTTTCTTGCCGCGTGGTGCCCGAAGCAGAAGCAGTTCGCAAGTGCCGGTCGGCCAGCTCCTGTAATTCAGCTACCGAAGACTTCAAAAGCTAAGTTGCCCGTTGAGGACTCTTTCTTGCCTCAGCCGATGTCAGATAAAGTTAATAATTGCTTAACTTGTGGGAAACAAATACCTCATAAGGATTTCCACTTTTACTGCCTCCCCTGCCTAGGCCCAGACCACGACGTCTTGGCCTGTTCAGCCTGTGCTTCCTTCAACCGACGCACTCTTAGACGTCGGGCGGAGTTTGCAGAGGAATTTTTTGGGGCTAGTTTTTCGTACAATATGCCGTCGGAGACTCCGACTTCACCTTTAACAAAGAAACGGAAGGACAAGGACCGACACACATGGGCCGTGGTTTCGGCTGAAACCACGGCCAGGCCTACCGTGAGTGTCTCTGTCTCGGCTGAAACCGAGTCCTTGGTACTTCCGACCCCCAAAACCGCTCAACCGACAACCTCGGCCCCGGAGGCCCCTGCTGAGTCGGTTATTGAATTTCCTTCGGAAACTGGTGTCTTGGAAGCTTCCGACATCATTCCTCTAGACAAAACTACACCAGCACGTGGTGCAGCCAGGTCTCCTGCATCCATGTCCATAAAGGCATTCACCAGGGCTAAAGCTGCTAAACACCCAAAAGCTATGCCTCCCAGGGTTATTCCTCAGGGACCCACTACAAGTTCACAGATTCTATCTTTAGCACAGGACCTTATTTCCTTAATTAGGGGCTCTCAACCCCATCCGGACAGGGGCTCTCAACCTCCCTCTAGACAAAAGGCCCAGGGTTGAGCCCTCTGATCCCCACTCCTCAGAGGAGGCCTCTGTTGGCTCTGCTCTCTCGGACTACCAGGAGGAGGTTTTTTCGGCCTACGAGGATTCTGATGCAGAGGAATCTATCCCCTCGGCCTCCCCTCCTGAAGAACTGTCCTTCGGGGAGACCCTTCACTCTGAGAGAGCATTTCAAATGGCAGGGCCAGGAATTCTCTGATTCCAGGAAAAGATTAAGAACTTTTCTGCATTTACCTCAGCATAGACCTTTGGCTATTCCTCCTGTTTTGAATGTCATTGATGATGTGTACTCTGAGTCTAGCATAACCCCTGACACTCTTCCTCTGGCCCCTGTCAAACCCGATAGGTACTACAGGGTCCCGGACTCGCATCATTTTCTTTACAAGGCCCACTCTGCTGATCCAGAAACTATTTTCCCAGGGCCCTAAAGGGGTTGCAGCTGCCACTACAAAAAATCCACTCCCCTCTGAAAGGGAGTCCAGGGCTTTAGAGAGATGGGGTAAAAAAGTGTATACTTCTGCTACTCTTTCTATGAGGGCATTAAATTGTTAATTTCATATGATACAGTACCAAGAGTATTTGTTAGATGAATTGCATAAGAAACTGTCTTCACCTGAACCCCTAGATCGCAAATCACTTCAGGATCTGGTACATAACTCCCAGCAGGTTAGCAACCATTTTTTGCAGTGTGGTTATGATGCATTGGAAGCTTCATGTAGGTCAGCTATGACAGGTGCAGTCATACGTAGGCATGCTTGGCTGAAGGAACAATCTCTGCCAGACCATGTTAAAGCTAAGCTTCTGGATGCTCCACTGGAGAAGCAAAAGTTATTTGGCTCCACTGCTCAGGAGGTCTTAAAGAAATTTGAGGAAAAGGCAAAATCTGTACAAACAGTTAAAGATTTTCTACAAGTTCAACCACCAAGATTCAGCAGAAATTGGCCTACCAAGAATTGGTCCTTTCCGGACACAGAAAGATTTCAGAGAGGCAAGAACAGGCATGCCAGAGGTAGAGGGCAAGCTAGAGGCTCCTACAGAGGACGTCAATTGCAGCCTCCCAACCAGAGAGGTAGTGCAGGACCTACAACTGCTGCACAAGGACAGACTCAATGACTTTGCTTTGACTCCACCAACCAGGGCTCAATTAGAAGCACCCTTGGGCGGAAAGCTTTCTTTATTCTCAGAAAATTGGCACAGTATTACAAGAGACAAATGGACACTGCAAATAATAGACAAAGGATACAGGTTCCATTTTCACACATTGCCAAAAAGAAAAGGCATGCCAGACCTGCCACCAAATCAAAGGGCAGAGGCTTTGAAACAAATCTCCAACTTAATGCAAATGAAAGCTATAGAAAAGGTTTCTCTTTCAGAACAAGGCCAAGGATTTTATTCCAGACTATTCCTTGTTCCAAGAAAGGAAAATCAATGGAGGCCTATACTCGACTTGTCCGCACTGAATACTTATCTCATTGTGCCAAAATTCAAAATGCTGACATTACAGCAACTCCTTCCCATGCTGGGCAAGGGGTCTTGGCTGGTGACTCTAGACCTCAAGGAGGCATACCTGCATGTCCCTATCAGACAAAGTTGCAGAAGACACCTCAGATTTCTTGCAGGTTCAGAGCATTATCAATTCTCAGCATTGCCCTTTGGCTTATCTACTGCACCCAGAGTATTCACGAAATGCCTGGCATCAGTAATTGCACACTGCAGACTTCAGGGGATTCAGATATACCCATATCTGGACAACTGCCTTATACAAGCGGACAGCCAGCAAACTTTGGTAAAAGACTTGAGTTATGCCATCCACCTACTGCAGACCTTGGGATATACAGTCAACATTCACAAATCGAGACTTGTTCCATCCCAAAGAATAACTTTTCTGGGTGCAGATCTAGACACAACCACCCAAATGGCTTTTCTCACAGAAGAAAAAGACAACTACCGGATTACTTCAAGAATCTGACAAGACAAACTCAGCTGACTGCAAGGAAAATTCTGCAGGCCCTGGGTTACATGGCATCTTGCATTCTTCTGATTCCACAAGCAAGGCTGCATATGAGGAAACTACAGTGGTACCTAAGGAATTTATGGACTCGGCACAGTCACAGCTTAGAAACTTTGATCCCACTCATTCCATGCGTCCAAAAGAAATTTCTGTGGTGGGCTCAAGCATGCCAGTCAAACAGGGGTCTGCCCTTCAGCAAACCAATAGCCAGCCAAACCATTACAACGGACGCTTCAGACCACGGTTGGGGAGCACACATGGAGGGCAGATGTATTCAAGGACTATGGTCACAAAGGGAGCTACGCATGCGTATAAACCAAAAGGAAATGCTGGCAGTGATACATGCAATAGAGGCCTTCAAACTCTTTCTGCATCAAGGCCACCTGCTAATAAGGACAGACAACACCACAGTTATGTGGTACATAAACAAGCAAGGAGGCACCCATTCCTACACTCTTTGCAGACTGGCAATGACTCTATGGGAACTTTCCTTGAAACTCAATATAGAGCTGCAATCCCAGTTTGTGCCAGGAAAAGACAATATACTGGCGGACAGCTTAAGCAGAAATATCATGGATGCTGCACCCAGACATCTTCCTACAGATAACACTATCATGGGGAAGGCCGGACATAGATCTTTTTGCCTCCCCCCACAATCATCAGCTGAAGAAATTCTGCTCAAGGACATACCACCCACAAGCATGGAAAGTGGACGCCCTCTCTTTCAGCTGGAGAACTCTAACAGTGTATGCATTTCCACCTCTTCCATTATTGACCAAGGTCTTATTGAAGATCAGGACAGAGCAGCCAAAAGTGATTCTGATAGCTCCGGACTGGCCAAGACAGCACTGGTACCCACTGTTAAAGAGCATGTCACGCACGAAACCATGGCCTCTTCCTCAATGGCCACTTCTCCTGACACAGCACAATTACAAAACTCTGCATTCCAACCTGAAAACCTTGCAACTAACAGCCTGGAAAATACCTTGACTCCTCCTCAGGATAAGCTATCCAAAAAAAAGCTTGTTCAGCAAAATGGAAAAGATTTCACACTTGGAGCACCACAAAGGGCCTAGATGCGACAGTGATGAACATGGCACATATCCTGGAATACTTGGCGGAAATGCTCCACAATGGCCTGTCCTACTCCTCCATTAAAATTCATGCTTCAGCAATTTCAGCAGAGTACAATACTGATCCACCTGTCTTTTCTTATCCTCTCCTAAGACAGTTTCTAAGAAGAATTAAAAACATGAATCCTCCAAGGAAACCTCCAGTGCCTACTTGGGACCTTAACTTCATGTTGGAAAAACTAACTCTGCCTCTCTTTGAACCAGCAGCATCTGTGGAACTACAGTTCCTGTCTTGGAAGACTGCCTTCCTTCTGGCCATAACCTCAGCAAGAAGAGTATCTGAGTTACAGGCCCTCATGGCAGTACAGCCATGCCAAAGGTGGTATCCAGGGTCTCATTAAACCAAGCTATTCACCTGCCTACCTTCTTCCCAAATCCACAAAACAAAGGGGAGAAACTTCTGCACACCCTGGACATACACAGATAGTTGCGCTACTACTTGGACAGAACTAAAAGCTACAGAAAAACTGACCAGCTGTTGGTAGCATATGCTGCTGGTGCACAAGGAAAAGCAATTTCCAAACAGACAATTTCAAAATGGATAGGGAATTGCATTTGTTTTTGTTATTCCTTTCATGGAAAAACTGTGCCAGCTAACATTAGACCTCATTCCACCAGAGCCACAGCCACCTCCACAGCCTTCTTAAGAGGGGTGGCTACCAAGGACATTCTAGAAGCTGCTACATGGAGCTCCGTGCATACATTTTCCAAGCATTACAATTTACCTTTATATTCCAGATCCAGAGCAGGCTTTGCTACGGCAGTCCTGCAGGGTATTTTAGCTACACCATCCTTTACTTAGATCCTCCACCCCCAGATTGGCTATGGTATTCTACCCATATGTGATGACTGCAGCTGCATCCTTGAAGGACATAGTACAGTTTTGTACCTACCATAAATGTAGATGTCCGATAGGTATGCATCTGCAGTCAGGTTTACCCTCCCTCCTTCCCCTCTGTGGTATTTCTTGGGTACTTATCCCTCTTATAGCTAGCTGGGGTTATCTATTATGGTGTATTTGTTTTATATTACTGTGCATGTTTGGAATTTTTTGCATTTCTCCAAATTTAGCCTTCCTTAGAGGGCACCTGGCATCTGGAGCAAGAAAAACTGAGGAAGATGGTGTCGGCTGACGCTTTTATACCCCAGGCACTCTGACGTCGGGGAAAGGGCGACATCAGCCAATGACGGACCCTGACTTTGGAATCCAGCCAACCGAAGGGCTGCCTGAGGCAGGACAACCCATATGTGATGACTGCAGATGCATACCTATCGGACATCTACATTTATGGTAGGTACAAAACTGTACTTTTTGGGGAGAGGCAAATTCTGCACAAGAACTAATCACAACAAAGCATGGAAAGCGGATGCTCTGTCCTTCAGCTGGAAAAACCTGTCAGTCTATGCCTTTCTCCATCTGCCTCTACTCTCCAAGGTGTTACTAAAAGTCAGACAGGAAAAACCAAAAATTATCCTAATTGCTCCGGACTGGCCTCGCCAGCACTGGTACCCGCTTCTAAGGAATATGTTACACCTTCCTCCATGGTACTTGCCTCAAACACCTCATCTACTGTCTCAGCAGAACTATCAAATTCTGCACACTCAGCTCCAAACTCTGAATCTTGCAGCATGACTAATCAACTAATTATTCAAACCACATCTCTCAGTAAACCTGTGATTGATGTCATTTTGGAAGCCAGAAGGCCTAGTACTAGAAAATCTTATGCTGATAAATGGAAGAGATTCTGTGCTTGGAACCAAGCACAAGGAATAGACGCAGCAAAGCCCAATATGCCTCAAATTTTACAATACTTAACTGAGATGCTTGACAAGGGCCTATCTTTTTCTTCAATAAAAATCCATGCCTGTGCCATCTCTGCTCATTACAACACAGAGCCTCCCTTCTTTTCTCATCCACTGCTTAAACAGTATTTCAGGGGGGGCCAAAAATTTAAGGCCTCCCAGGGGAACACCTACTCCTGCATGGGACCTCAATTTTGTGCTGGAAAAACTCACCCTGCCTCCTTTTGAACCAGCAGCTACTGCGGATATAACATTTCTATCTTGGAAGACAGCTTTTCTTTTGGCAGTCATTTCAGCCAGAAGGGTTTCAGAACTACAGGCTCTCATGGCAGTAGAGCCTTTCATTATATTTTACCCGGGCAGGGTGGCCCTCAGGACCAATCCTTCTTTTATGCCTAAGGTGGTATCCAGTGTAGCTCTTAACCAGACCATTCACCTACCAACTTTTTTCCCAAATCCGCAAAACAAGGGAGAGCGGATTCTGCATTCATTGGATGTACACAGACAACTAAGATTCTACTTAAACAGGACAAAATCTGTAAGAAAGTCTGAGCAACTACTGGTAGCATTTGCTGCTGGATCAGAGGGGAAGGCTATATCAAAGCAGACTATTTCTAAATGGATAAGCTACTGCATTCGTTTCTGCTATTTGCACCATGGTAAACCTGTGCCCAAGGGGATCAGATCCCATTCCACCAGGGCTGCCGCTACTTCAGCAGCTTTTCTCAGAGGGGTCCCAACCAAAGACATTCTAGAAGCTGCTACTTGGAGCTCTGTTCATACGTTCAGAAAGCCTTATCATTTACCTCTCTTCTTTAAATTCAGGGCAGGCTTTGCCATTGCAGTCCTGCAGGGCCTTATAGCTGCCCCTAATGCTGTTTAGTTCCATCCTCCCATCTATATCTTTGGGATTCTACCCAAATGTAATGACTGCAACAGTGAAATGCAAAGAACATAGTACAGTTGTGTACACTAACCATAAATGTAGATGTTCAAGTGTATTCACTGTTGCAGTCTGGGTTACCCACCCACCATCCCCCATTCTATACCATTTCTTTCCTTCACTATACTCAAAAGTCTTTGTGGTGTATTTGCTTTTAGTTGAAGGTAAATTTTATGTTTCTAAGGTGCATTTATATATTTAAAGTTTATTTATATATATTTTTGCTCCCCATTTGGGGGGCACCTGACATCTGGGGCAAGAAAAACTGATTAAAATAGTGTCGGCTGCATGTTTTATACCCCTGATGATCTGACGCCATGGAAGAGGAGACAGCAACTGACACAGGACCAAAGACTTTGTTATTCAGGCCGACTGAGGGCAACCTGCCAGCAGATTACCCCAAATGTAATGACTGCAACAGTGAATACACTCTAACATCTACATTTATGGTAAGTGTACACAGCTGTACTATCTCTTCTTTGTACATATGTTAGCTCTTCTCGCAGTCAAGGTTCAGGACATGAGGCAGGGTATGCTGTTTGGGAGATACTGCACATTTTAGCTCAGGACCAGATTTTTTTTCCCTTTTATACTGCATGAAAACACATTTGGTACAATTTTATTGCATGTTTGCTATACTAAGATCATATATTTATGTATTGCCTTTCAGAACTGATCACCAGAGAGGTGGAGGCTGCATAGTTGTTGACCCTATTTTGCGTGTTGGTGCTGATGACCACATTTTGCCTTTGGACTGCATCACTATTCAGACTTACCTAGCAAAGTGCCTTGGACCATTCGATGAATGGGAAGACAGACTGAGGGTTGCTAAAGAATCGGGTAATGCATAAACATATTTTCATGCATAAGATCCTTTAATCCTGTAAACAAGCTGGCAGAAGATCTTTTTTGCATATGAGGGTTTAATAATAATAATATAATAATAATAGTTAATTAGTAATGCAATAATAATACTGTGGAATTGAAATGTTTTAATTACAAACCGTGATTCATTTTTATCTTTTGGTTTATCCATTGTATAGCATATCTATGACAATATTATCCAATGAATATTGTTCTGGAATGTGAAACCTTTTGGGACAGGTACTTTAAACTGCTGGGTCAGTATTATTGGGCCATTCTAAAATATTTGGCTGGTTTCTTGAATACATAACGTATCTGGAAATAGTTGGACAATTAAAGAATACATGCTTCCAGTTTCCCAGTGAAGGGTTTAATCATCCCTAGCAGTTTGAATTACTTCTTCTGGATATGAGAGACTGTTCGTAAGGAGAATGCACAATGGGTATACAAAAAAATATACTTTGTATTGTGGCAACTGATCTGTTATATCATAGGGTTATTACTACTCGACTCCCATTGATAACACCTGTTGCAAACATTTCTTGTTTCTAGTGATAATCCCAAAGGGAGTTATCTGGCTGATGTTCAATAGTCTGTTAGAATGTGGTGCAATATTGGACAAATAATTGGAGGCGGAGTAAGAACGGTCTTGCCAATGGTAATTGATCAGTTAATATGTGTCAAGCAATGGCTGTAGAACTAACCAGTTTGACTCCGACCACTGGTACTAATTTAAAATATAGAGAACTTTCAGCTTTAAGGGTATGTGGTAAATGTGTATTCTTGTCTTGGGTAATGGAAAGCACTTGCCATACCCACATAAGTTTCGTGCTGCGCAGATACAAGTTAGACTTGTAATTACTGACTTCTCAGGATTTCACCCCTCCCACTCTCACTGAGCCCAGTAACTTTCAACACAGCCTTATCAATAATTGGAACATGAACATAATTGTTTTGCACATGTACTGTCTGTCGCATATAATATTTTTCAGAATGAGCTGATGGGGTAATTGGTTATTGTCCAGTAATAGGTTTCCTCATTTCTAAGCTTTAAGATGCACTTTTTGCAGGTAATCGGATCTAAGAAAAAGAGTGCATCTTACTGTTCACATTTAAACTTGAGCAATTTTTTTTAAATATGTTTAAGATAAAGGATGCATCTTAACTGTTGACATTTAAACTTAAGCTGTTTTTTTAAATATTCAAATGATAGCAGTTAATTTGAGCAGTACCTCAAAGATGAAACTACCAAGTTTATACACAGGTAAATGCTTAAACCCTTAAAGGAGACCTCCATTGTCTCCTGCAATGCTTGGGTTGCATTTCTCCGTACAGTATGGTGCTAGTACTGGGAAGGTACCAGAAACCTACTTGTACTTTATAAAACTTTAATTCTCTTGCCTTTTTTTTTTTTAATTTCCTCTATCTCCATTAACGTATATGGCTGCCTGAACAAACCACGTGATCAGCAATGATTTCTTGTGGCTTTCAGGTTTATGCAGTTATAAATGTGTTGTAGTTTTCACAAATGCTGCTAGTTATTCCTAGCAGTGTGATACTTCTGGGATATATTTTGTTACCCACAGTACATCTGCCCAGTAACATAGAATTTAATTATCTCCTATCCTAATAATATCTCTGTAGCTGTGGAAGTAAAGCCTGTAGTGTGATCTACAGGGAAAAGTAAGCTCAACATCCGTGTCTTGGGTGTGTTAATGTCTTCCAGCTAAATATAGTTATCACAGAGTGCATACATGAAGATTTTTGGAGTTTTGTAGTATCGTCAGAAGATAAATGAAGAGGGCTATTAATATGTGGGACTACCAAGACATGTGAATGGATATGGGTTGACTGTCCAAATATCTGTTTTATAGTACTTGATAGAGTGAGGCAGATTATCGGGGAAGATAAAACGGCAGACTTGCATAAGAGCAAGCTTTTTCATTTTTTTTTTATTTGCAGAGGTTCTGCCTTCTAAACAGGGAAAGGATCCTTGCAGTCCCTGTATGTAAATGTGTCTATATTAGAATATCGAATATATAACCGTTCGAATCACTAAAGGTCGATCTTTAGTGACCGAACTGTTAAAACATCGAATGTTCAGAAAAAAAATAATACAACAAAAAAGTAAACGGTGTAGGCAGGGGGGCAAGCCCCCCTGCACCCCCCGCTACTTAAATATACCAACTCCGAGACCGCACTACATTGAAGTAAATAGAAATCTACCCTTACGG
The DNA here is from genome assembly GCF_019279795.1 of Protopterus annectens. Taxonomy (NCBI): domain Eukaryota; kingdom Metazoa; phylum Chordata; order Ceratodontiformes; family Protopteridae; genus Protopterus; species Protopterus annectens. Next base: position 793,398,547 of record NC_056744.1, read on the forward strand.
AGATTTCCGTTTACTTGTTCAGTGTTCTGCAGTTTTGCTATTCTCGTGTCGACAATGTCAGATTCGACATTGTCGGCTTTCGAGAATTTAATATAGACCCATGTAAACATATTTTTTTTTTAAGCAAAAAAGTCTGAATTTTGCCTGCTTTTTGTTGCTACAGGCTGTGTTGCTATGTCAGATGACACTGGATTGGAAACACTAAATGTAGTAAATAGTCATGGCAGTAGAGTAACACCTCTTTGTAGAAATGGATCTAAAGTTTTGACATATGCTTGTGTCGTGGTATGAGTGTTTTCTCTGGAAAAATTAGCACGAATGGATATGCCTAGGGCATTAATATACCAGTTTTGCTGTGTCACATTCTTTATCTAGGTCTGAAACCAAGACTAGACATTAAAATTTATCGACATGCACCTGATCCTTAATAAGCAAAATAAGCAAAGATTTTTTATGAAGTAAAACTTATTGCTGTGGATGTGCAAGTATTAACACAAGTCTTTTTGATCTGTTGGACACAATGGATATAGATTAATATGATTCCAAACTATTTATCGACGCACATTTCTTCAACTGCTGTTTGAAAAAATTGTGCAGAAACACCTTTTGGTGAACCTTGGAGACATTTTGTGCAGGGGCAAGACTCCCTGCAACCCTGATGAGCGAATCTTTAACTTCTACATACCTATTCCAAGGTTGCACAATGAAGGAGAAAAGGGAAAACTCCACTGAAAAGTGTTTTGGCATACATTTTTCAATATATCTGCAATCAAAAGAAACTGCTATCAATAGATCAGTTGGCTCCCAGTGGTTTGAAGTCAGAAATGAGAAAAGCTGTAGTTTGTAGGGCAAGCAAGATGTATAATGTATGGATTGATTGATTAGTTGAGTGCTTTTAAACAATTTTGATAAGCTTTGTTTGGTTTTTAAAAATCCTAAAACATTAACAAATTCCACCTTGATTACTGATTTATTTAAATCTCTGTATTTTGTTTCATTTAATGTGGGAAGGTTGTTGATAAATGCCCAGCTGGAGTCTTGATTTGTGCAACGCTTGTGTAGTATGACAGAAGTTAAGGACAATTCCTAGAGATGTATCTTCAGTATGTTTTTTCCTGTGATGTTAGAGTCAGTCATTTTGCTGTTTATTATAGGCTTGAATGGACTTTAAGTAAATATGAGGTATTCTTGCTATTTCAACACCTATGGGCACTTGAGTACAGCTCTTGGCAACTTTTATAAAGTGTTTGTATAGGTATGCCCTAATTTGCAGGCTTTGTACTCTTCCTTCTCCTGGATGGCTGGATGTCCTTGTCCATGAGTCATAAGCACGTCCACAATATAAAGGGGGAACCAGAAATTCAGCCCTGGTTTGACAAGTATGTCTGTAATAGACACAGGTAGCCTGTAAATGTTTAATCTCACAGGCCTCTGCTTACACATCCAAGGGTACCAGAACTTGTCAGAGACTAGAGATGCATGGCTAGGCTTAAAAGTTTCCAGTGGTAGTTCTCCTAGTACATGCCTATGAACCTATAAAGGGGGTGTTTTTACTTCTTTCTTGCTTGTTGCATTTTGGTTTGCAGAAGTTAAATATGCACCATCAAGAGTCCAGCTGATTAGCTTATTCATCCACAGCTGGCATGTAAGCAGCTGACTGGGGAATCTTTTTTTTCTTTTATTCAGTTTTGCAAGTTGTTTAGTGCTTTTGGGTTCATAGGTGGGTACTAGGCTAATAAACCTAGCCATGCAACCCAAATGTGACCCTCAAGCTTTATGTTTTAGAAATTTATGTAAGGAGCTATTTTTGGCTGTGACATGATTTACTGGCTGTGTCTGTCCATCAGAGACATAGGTGCCAGACCAGGGGTGAATTTCTAATTTCCTATCCAATGCCCCAAGTTACTCTTAAATAGGGTAAAGCGGGGTTCAAGGATGCCTTATAAGCCAGGCATTGATCACTTCTTAGTCTGTAGGAGGCAGAGTATAGAGATGTGGCTTTGAAGTAGTACTCGTAGAACATTACATTCTTTTTGGAATGAACCTTTGCAGGTGTTCTGTTTGCTGCATGTGTCTGTAAAGGTGCATACTGAAGGTGGCATTATAGTCTGTGATGGGTCTGATAAGAGCTGAATACAGTGCTATGATTACTTCCCTGGACCTAGATGCCATGCCCTTACTTAGAAGTTGAGCAACATAGAATGATTTTCTTGCTGTCTTAGACACATTTGGTTTGAAGGCTCGGTTACTAACTACATGAGTTCACAGATCCCTGACTAGTGAGTCAACTCTTGGGGGTGTTTTGTCAATGACATAGTTTCCCAGTGTTGGAAATCTTCCTAAAACATATTGTAATGCATTTCATGCCACTGAGTTTTAAGGCATGGCTTTGGCACCAGTCATTGCCTTTGTTAAACCTTCCTGTAGGGTGTTTGCATCTTGGGGGAATTCTGACTGCTCCCATTTTGCAATCATCAGCAAACTTGGTCAGCCAGAGGCCTTTGACATTGGCTTTGACCTCCAAGAAGTAGTTGCCAAAAGGAGTGGTTCCAGCGCAGAGCCTTGAGGGACTCTGCTGGTGACTGGCCACTTTGTGGAGGTGGTCTCACTAATTTTAACCTGCTGGGTCCTATCCATGAACCAGCTAGCTACCTAGTGTATTGTATAGGGGTTTATGCCTAATTCCATAAGTCTGGGTATTGTATCAAATGCATTGGCCAACTGAAGGTAGGCAGTATGCACCATTTTACCCTCATCCATTGCTTTGGTGACTTTCAAAGAATTCCACCAGATTCAGTTGGCATGATCTTCCTTTGATGAAGTCAAACTGGGATGGATCCAGTGTCTGGAGGTCTCCAACATCTTTGAACATTAGCATACAAATTATTTCCATGACTTTGCAACTAAAATTAGTCAGACTAATGGGTCTCTAGTTTCTGGGATCTGTTAATGGTCTGCCTGTCTGGAGGGGGTGACCATTGCAGTCCTCCATTCTCATGGCACAATGCCATTTGAGACTATAGTTGCATAAAGATTCCAATGGCCCTGATAAGTCATATTTTAGACTATTCAGGAGGCATCCTGGAATATTATCAGGTCCCCATTGTGGCTGTGATCTTGGTCTTAGTGAGCACAGACAGTACATGTTATCTATTTATAGTTGGAGGGATTATGTTTGAGGGTATTTCTTGGAGGGGTGCTTGGGGATGAGTGGAGGTGTAACGTTAGAACTGAATTTGTCAGTCAACAGATTTGATATAAATCTGACTTTGTGAGTGTCATGCCATTAACCACCAGTTGAGCACACTGCTGTGTGCTGTCTTTGCAGTTTCTAACTTAGCTGTATGGTTGTCTTTTGCCTGGGAGGCTATCTTAACCTTGAATGTGCTTTCTCAGACTACCGTAGCCCTCTTAGTTGCCTGTTTTGTTTAATGAGAGTGCTTATTTTTCTGGGAGTTACACTCCTGATTTTAGACATGTTTTTTTTCTTTTGTTGTATGTCCTGTTTAATTTGGGATGCCACTAGGGTTGTTTGGTTTTGGAGTTAGTTGTGAGCTTCTAGTAAGTACAGCAGCTTTTATGCATCCATTAAGATGGATGTACAGGGTGTTCTCTGAGTTTTGGGGACATTGAATTTTGACAAGGTTGCTTAATAAAAGGTAATTTGCCTTTGAGTAGTTCCTATTACTGGGTTTACTGAGGTTACTGAATTTTTGATTTTGAAGGAAGCCGCTTTATTGCTGGACCTTGTCAGTGAGGATGTGAGAGTGGTGGTGGTGGGCTGCAGCATTCTTCAGTATTTGGGAGTACGAGGTCCAGTATATTGGAACTTCTAGTGGACATGTATACAAACTTCTCAAGAGTGTTGTTTGTATTTATGAAGTCAGTATTCTCTGTGCTTGCAGTTTTGAGGCCTTGTACGATTCCCAGTGTATAGAGTGGTAATTAAAGTCCCTTCTGAGTAGGGTATTCAGTTGGATAGTAAATGTCTTGTAGGTCTGAGTATGGGCTGTGAGTTTCTTGGGACATAGAGGGTGACCTATAGCAAGCTAGGATGTGGTACAAGATTTTATTTATGTGATCAGCATGTGGAGAAACTCCGGTGCATTTATACTGTGTTAACAAGCATACCTCTAGATTGGGTTATTGTATATTGACACCTCCCCTTTAGCCTCTGACTTGCAGCTACTGGTGTAAAATATGGGAGGCACTGAAATATTGCACTGCGGCTTACTCTCTGTAAATTTAAACCATATCACAGTAACTGCACAGATGTCTATATACTCAAGGATGATGAGGGTTAGCAGGGAATATAGCTTTTTGTTTGGGCTCTTGGTATTGAGCAGTAAAGCCTTCAGATTCCATTTCATTGATTTTATGATGGTAGGTTTGTCAGTTTAGCATTGCCTAAAAATGTCTCTTAGTGGATGGATAAAGTTTTAGATCATATTCGAAAGCCAAGATGGGGACAGCTGCAGACCATCCCTGGCAAAGCAACATGGTCTGTTAAGTATGTCTTGCCATGCTGACTAATATGTGATCCCATCAGAATGACACCAGGAATTCAGCCAACTGTTAAAATCTGTTATTTTTTAATGTCCCTTCTATTCTCACGTTGCAGTATTCATAACCGTAGGCAGTGATCTACAGACCTCCGATCGCCAACTTCTGGAATCCGGTTGTTCGATTGCCTTCGGCTGTCCGCATTTCAGATCCGTTTTGGGATTTTTGATTATACTTTTATTCTTGTGTTCCAGACATACATGTTGGCTAGGAAGGGCACGTGTGCTTGTGGAAGACAAATTCCACACAAGGACATGCACTACAAGTATTTGTTTTCCTTAGGGGAAGGCCACAACTACAAGCCTTGTGACATTTCCCAGTACTTTGTACCCAAAACCTTGCGAAGTCGTCTGGCTGCTTTAAAATTGTATTCAGAAAATCGAAGGCTCTGATGTTTGGTGTTAGGTATGGAGGGTGGGTTAGGTACCTTTGAGGAGCTGCCTCAGAAGAAGGCCAGAAAAGTTAGGCCCGACGCCCATGCTGCAATTCAGGAGTCTGGTGAGACTCTCGAGGCGGATGATAGCCCAGGGTCCCATTGGTAGATCACTCCCTACAGTTATGAATACTGCAACATGGAAGAGAAGGACATCTATGGTTATGGTAAGTTCTTACAAAACTATTCTTTCGTATTGTGCCATCATCCTTTGTGAAGGTAATGTGCTGCTCACTGCTAGGCTAATACCAACCTGAGATGCATAATCCAAGAGCTCCATAATGTCTCTGTTCATATAGTCTAGGGAGGTACTTCTTAGGAAATTTACACCTACATGGACTGTGATGGAATCAGATTGATACCTGTGGTGTAATGACTTGTGTAGTTGTGTAATTTGGAAGATTTTGTCTCCTTGTTGTGTAGTGGGGCATTAGCATGTCTTACAGTAGAGACCCCTATAACTAGAGTCCTAGAAAGTGTGCTTGCTAGGATTATGGGATTTCTATTTGGGCTTTACTGAGTGTGGCTGTTTGGGGGGGGGGGGGGGTCCTGTATTATTTTGTTGAAATGGCGTAACAGCGAACTGCAAAAACAGCGAAAGCCCAGGTCACTGATTTTTTTTTTCCTAGGAGAAAAAATCGGTAGATCAACAAGATGCAACACACCACTTAAAACATTTCAAAGTGGGGAGCTTCACCCCCCAGCTAAATATACCAACTCTGAGATCGCACTACACTGGGGTAAAGGGCAATGTCACGGCAACGGCCAAGCAGATGTCCTTCAAGGATGCATCTGCAGTCATAACATATGGGTTGTCCTGCCTCAGGCAGCCCTTCGGTCGGCCGGATTCCAAAGTCTGGGTCTGGCCTCGGCTGATGTTGCATCTTCCCCGACGTCACAGCTGCTGGGGTATAAAGGCATCAGCCGACGCCATTTTCCTCAGTCTTTCTTGCCGCGCGGTGCCCGAAGCAGAAGCTGTTCGCAAGTGCCGGTCGGTCAGATCCAGAGATTCAGCTACCGAAGACTTCTAAAAAGCTAAGTACCCCGTTGGGGACTCTTTCTTGCCTCAGCCGATGTCAGACAAAGTAAATAATTGTTTAACTTGTGGGAAACAAATACCTCATAAGGATTTCCATTCCTACTGCCTTCCTTGCTTAGGCCCAGACCACGACGTATCAGCCTGTTTAGCCTGTGCCTCCTTCAACCGACGGACTCTTAGACGTCGGTCGGAGTTCGCAGAAGAGTTTTTTGGATCCGCTTTTGCATATAAAATGCCGTCAGAGACTCCGACTACGCATTTAGCCAAAAAACGCAAGGAAAAGGACCGACACTCGCGGCCCGCGGTTTCGGCTGAAACCACGGTTAGGCCTACCGCGAGTGTCTCGGTTTCGGCTGAAACCAAGGCCTCGGTTCTTCCTTCTGCCGAAATCTTACCTCCGACAACCGAGGCCAGCGAGGCCCCGGCCGAGTCGGCTACAGAAATCCCTACCGAAGAAGCAAGCGCACGAGAATTGTCCGACACCATTCCTTTGGACATTTCCACTCCTGCACATGGGGCAGCTAGGCCCCCCTGCTTCTATGTCTATTAAGTCTTTCTCCAGGGCTAAAGCAGCTAAAATTACTAAAGCTTTACCTGCAAAATCAACCTCACAGAGACCTTCCTCAAGTACCCAGACTCTCAGTCTTGCTGAGGACCTTATTTCTCTGATTAGGGGTTCCCAACCTCACCCAGACAGGGCCTCCCAACCTCCTCCTGACAAAAGGCCCAGAACTGAACCCCCTGAACCTCTCTCCTCTGACTATTCCTCGGATGGATCTGATTTGTCAGACCATCACGAAGGGCCATACTCACCTTATGAGGACTCTGATGCAGAAGACTCTATCCCTTCTGCTTCCCCTCCAGAGGAATTTTCCTTTGGGGAAACTTTACACTCTATGAGGGAACACTTTCAATGGCAGGGTCAGGATTTTTCTGATTCTAGAAAAAGACTTAGGACTTTCTTACACTTGCCACAGCATAGGCCTTTAGCCATACCACCTGTGCTAACTGTAGTTGATGATGCATATAATGATGTCAGCTTTGCCCCTGATTCACTTCCTCCGGCCCCTGCCAAACCTGACAGATTCTACAGGGTTCCAGATTCCCACTTCCACTTGTATAAGGCCCATGCTGCAGATCCAGAAACTATTTCTCAGGGCCCGAAAGGTGTTGCAGCTGCCACTGCCAAAAACCCACTACCCTCTGAAAGGGAGTCAAGAGCATTAGAGAGATGGAAAAAAAAAGGTTTATACATCTGCTACTCTTTCTGCCAGGGCTTTAAACTGTCAATTCCATATGATACAGTACCAGGAATATTTGTTAGACCAGCTGAATAAAAAACTTTCTTCTCCTGAACCTTTAGACCGTAAGGCCCTTCAGGATTTGGTACACAATTCTCAGCAGGTCAGTAATCATTTTTTAAAATGTGGCTATGATGCACTGGAAGCTTCATTTAGATCAGCTATGACTGGGGCAGTAATTCGTAGACATGCCTGGCTAAAAGAAAAATCCTTGCCGGACCATGTTAAGGCTAAACTCCTAGATGCTCCAATGGAGAAACAAAGTTTATTTGGCTCCCCTGCACAGGAGATTCTAAAGAAAGTGGAAGAAAAGCAAAATCTGTGCAAACAGTTAAGGATTTTCTGCAGGTCCAACCTCCGAGGTTCAGCAGAAACTGGCCTTCAAAGAATTGGTCCTTTCCAGACAACTCCAAAGCACAGAGGGGCAGGAATAGACGCCCAAGAGGCAGAGGTCAATCAAAAGGTGCCTACAGGGGTCGCCAGTGGCAACCTGCCAACCAGAGAAGTGCTGCCACAGCTGCAACTACATCCACTTCCACAGGACAAACACAATGACTTGACTCTGACTCCGCCTACAAGGGAACAACTGGAAGCACCCTTGGGCGGAAAATTGGCTTTATTCTCAAACAACTGGCATTGCATTACAAAAGACAAATGGACATTGCAAACAATAGGCAGAGGATACAGGTTTCATTTCCACACTTTACCAAGAAGGAGCGGAATGCCAAACCTTCCACCAAACCAGAAGCCAGAGGCTTTAAGACAAATCAACAATTTACTTCAGATCAAAGCAATAGAAAGGGTACCATCTACGGAACAAGGCCACGGGTTTTACTCCAGACTATTCCTTGTACCAAGAAAAGAAACCCAATGGAGGCCTATTCTCAACTTGTCCGTACTAAACACACATCTCATTGTGCCAAAATTCAAAATGCTGACCCTACAGCAACTTCTTCCCATGTTGGGCAAGGAGTCTTGGCTGGTGACTCTAGATCTCAAGGAGGCATACCTGCACGTCCCTATTCGACCAGATTGCAGAAGACACCTCAGATTTCTTGCAGGATCAGAGCATTATCAATTCTCAGCATTGCCATTTGGCTTATCTACTGCGCCCAGAGTATTCACGAAATGCCTGGCATCAGTAATTGCACATTGCAGGCTTCAGGGAATTCAAATCTACCCATACCTGGACGACTGCCTGATACAAGCAGAGAACAGGACAAGACTTACAAAGGATTTGGCCTATGTCATACACCTGTTACAGGCCTTGGGATACACAGTCAACATCCAGAAGTCAAGACTAGTGCCATCCCAAAGGATAACCTTTTTGGGTGCGGATCTGGACACAATAACTCCGATGGCTTTTCTCACAGAAGAAAAACAAAAGCAACTACCAGTCTACTTCATGGCTTTGACAAGACAAACTCAGCTCACTGCAAGGAAAGTCCTGCAGGCCCTGGGTTACATGGCATCTTGCATAATCTTGATCCCACATGCCAGGCTGCATATGAGGAAATTACAATGGTACCTAAGGAATGTATGGTCTCAACACAGGCACAGTCTAGAAACAATGATTCCAATCATTCCATGCCTGAAAAAGGAATTCCTGTGGTGGGCTCAGGCCTGCCAGTCCAACAGAGGGTTGCCTTTCACCAAACCACATCCAAGGCAGACCATCACCACGGACGCCTCAGACCGAGGATGGGGAGCACACATGGAAGACAAGTGCATCCAAGGCCTATGGACTCAAGACCAGCTGAATTTGCACATTAGGAGATGCTGGCAGTGAAACATGCAATCGAGGCATTCAAATCCTTCCTCCAGCAAGGCCATCTACTGATAAGGACAGACAATACAACAGTCATGTGGTACATAAACAAACAGGGAGGCACGCATTCCTACCCTCTATGCTGGATGGCAATGGATCTGTGGAACCTAGCCCTGGATCTCAACATCCAACTGCAGGCCAAGTTTGTACCAGGAAAAGAGAATTCACTAGCAGACAGCTTAAGCAGAACTACCATGGATGCTCACGAATGGATGGTTCATATATATATGTTCATAGTAGGCTATCTGCCCGAGGGCATTTACAAGCCTAGCCCATAGTTTTGTGGCTTACGCCACCCCTTTAGTATGGGGAACTACACCCATTATTTTGCTGTGCCTCTGTTGAGCAGTGACACTGAGGTAATCCCTGGGGTATATCTGCGATCTCCCATCCATTGGTCAAGATTTCTCTTGAACAAGGCCAGCGAGGTGCTCTGCCTCACATATACCGGGATTTTATTCCACAGCATAGGGAGTCTTTGGGTGATGAATCTATCCCTCCAGCACGTCCTATTAATAGCCGTGTCGAGGTTTAAGTCTCCCGCCCTTGTGGCTCTGACGGATCTAGATTTTTTGAGGTGAAGCATATTCATCAAGTCTGGGTTTGACATGGCCTTGTATGTTAGGCAAAGGTCACCTCTGAGCAAGCGGTAAGCGACTGAATAGAGCTGGAGTTCTTTCAGTCGGGCAGCATAGGACAGATGTTTGAGACCCTTTATCCTTTTGGTGAGGAACTTTTGTGGCCTCTCCAGCTGCTGCAAGTGTCGGGTCAGATACATTCCGAATGGGGCATTGTACTCCATCATTGGTCTGATGAGTATAGGGAGACTATGACCTCCCTTGATCCAGATGAGAATCCCTTCATGATAAGGTGGGCAATGTAGAAGGTCTTCCTAACTACTTTAGCTACATGGGTGTCGAATGACAGACTACTATCAACCTGGGTCCCCAGGTCCCTGATAACTTCTTCTGTGCTCAGTGGATTGCCACCTATTTGGTAGCTAGGGGTAACCTTGTTTTTCCCGAAGGGTATGACTACGCATTTTTTGGCATTTAACTTTAGGCCATGGCTCTGGCACCAGTTATCCGTTTCTGTGAGACCCTTCTGAAGGATATCTGTGTCAGATGTGTTTTCTACTATGGCGCCCAGTTTGCAGTCATCTGCAAACTTTGTCAGCCATAACCCTCCTGTGTTTGCTTGTACTTCGGAAAAGTAGATGCCAAACAAGAGTGGGCCCAGGACTGAGCCCTGTGGTACACCACTTGCGACAGGCTTTGAGTCTGACATGGCACCAGCAACGCTGACCCTGTGGGTTCTGTCACTCAGCCAGTTTGCAACCCATCTTGTGATGTATGGGTTAACATTTAAGCTGATGAGTTTTTCAATGATACCCGAGTGGGGTATTGTATCGAAGGCCTTCACCAGATCGAGGTAGGCTGTATGGACTGCCTTTCCCTCATCAATGGCTTTGGTGACTGTTTCGAAAAAGTCAACCAAGTTTAGAAGGCATGATCTGCCTTTGACAAAGCCAAACTAGGATGGATCCAAAGTCTGCAAATTCCCTATGTCTTTATTTATGAGGTCCATTATGATCCTCTCCATGGCTTTGCAGATAAGGCTTGTCAAGCTAATGGGCCGGTAATTTCCAGGGTCGGTGGAGGCACCGCCTTTGTGAAGTGGGACCACAGTTGCAGTGCGCCACTCCTGGAGTGCGTATCCAGAGGTAAGACTATGATTAAACAGCTGTCCTAGCTGTGGGTTTAATTCCTCGTTGAGTTTGTGGAGCACACAGCCGGGGACACCATCAGGTCCCATGGATGCTGTGTTTTTGCTTTGGAGAGAGCAGTTCTCACTTGGGCGTTGGAGATGTTTGGGGGCTGCAATCGCTTGGTATAGATATCTCTCCTTTTGGGGAGGGGAGAAGTTTGCACTGAACCTGTCAGCCAGTATGTTGGCAATGTCTGTAGGATCAGTAATCTTCACATCATTTTGAACTAGTTCTGAGCATATCTGGGAGTTTCCTCCCAGGTTTCTAACATAGCTAAAGAAGGCCTTATGATTGTCTTTTGAGTCTTTAGCTATTTTTCTCTCAAAATTTGCTTTGGATGATTTTATGAGAGCTCTTAGTTTTTACTTATAGTGATCAAGGGTGTCTTACCTTTTAAGGATTTTGCTCTATCTTGTAGTAGCTTCCTCCTTTGTTGTAGAGTTTGTTTATGGCTGGGGTCCACCAGAGTGGACGCTTGCCTTTGGTACAAAGAGTCTTTGTTTTGCTTGGGATTGCCTTATCCATGCAGTCCTGCAGGTGCTGGTAGAAGGCATTTGTAAGTGATTCAGCGGCTTGAGTACTGTTTTCCATGGCTCGGGGCCTTAAAGGAGACCACACTAGTCTTTAGAAGTGTGAAGTCGGCTTCGAGAAGTTCTTTACTGTGGTCTTTTTATTTCAGGTGGGGTGGGATGAGGACCTCCAGCGAGATTAGTTTGTGATCTGATCTCACCAGTGAGGGGTATACTTCCGGTGTTGAACATTGTGCTCCCATGTTCGTGATGATGAGATCAAGTATGTTTTCTCCTCTTGTGGGGATGGTGACTAGTTGTTCCATGGCATTTGAGTTTATGAATTCCAGGAACTTTTGGGCTAGGGTGTTTGGGCTTGAGTAGTGTTCCCAGTCTATATTAGGGTAATTGAAGTCACCTAGTATGATGGTGTTTGGTGATACATTTATCCCTCTAGTGTTTTCAGGAAGGCCATGTGAGGTTCCTGAGTTTGTGAGGGTGGCCTGTAACATGCTACAATTTGCAGAGCAGTCTTGCCTATGGTTAATTGCACCTGGATGGTCTCCGATGCATCGTAGGCGTTGCCACCAGTCTTGAGGTGTGTGTGTCTTTGATGAATATGGATACTCTTCCTCCTTTTTTGGTATTGTCCGGATTTTGGGGCCGGAACGCATGATAAGAGGTAAAACCTGATAGTGCTGGGGTGCTCTCAGGAGCCTTGAACCAGGTTTCTGTCACTGCACAGACATCGATGTTCTCCATACTGAGAAGGGCCTCGAGTGCGTGCATTTTGAGATTTAGACTTCTGGCATTGAGCAGCATTACCCTTAGTTTTTTTCCTTTTTTGTGTTCTAGGGTGGTAGGTTTAGAATTTGAGCCTTGCCTAAAAAAGGCACTATGGGGGTGGCAAGAGCCTTTGCCAATATCCGGAATCCCAGGGGTGACAGGTGCAAGCCGTCCCTTGCGAAGCAGCGTGGCTTGTCCAGCATGTCATCCCAGGCAGACAGACATTGGATCCCCTTTCCAATGCTGCATCCAGACATCTTCAAGATCGTAACAAACAAATGGGGAATGCCAGAGATAGACCTGTTCGCCTCCCCACTCAACAACCAACTAAAGAAATTCTGCTCAAGAGTATACCACCCACAAGCCTGGAAGGTGGACTCCCTCTCTTTCAACTGGAATGCCCTAGTAGTGTATGCCTTTCCACCACTTCCATTGATGTACGGAGTACTACTGAAGATCAGAGAGGAACCGCCAAATGTGATACTGATAGCTCCAGACTGACCAAGGCAGCACTGGTATCCGCTGCTGAGAAGCATGTCTCGGGCGAACTCATGGCCTCTACCCCTATGGCCTCTACTTCTAACGCAGAACAACTTCAAGATACTGCATCCAAACTTGAAAACACTGCAGCTGACTGCCTGGAAAATTGTCTAAGACAAAACCAAACTGTCTTATCTCAAAGGGTCAAGGACATAATCCTGGAGGCTCGTAGACCCTCCACAAGCAAGACATTCTCAGCTAAATGGAAGAGATTCCTCATTTGGAGCGCATCAAAGGGTACAAATGTTACACTGGCAAACCTAGCACACATCCTAGAATACTTAGCAGAACTGTTCCACAATGGCCTGTCCTATTCTTCCATTAAGATCCATGCTTCAGCAATTTCAGCAGAATACAACATGGATCCTCCTATCTTCTCTCACCCTCTCCTCAGACAATTTTAAAGAGGAATCAAGAATGTAAAACCTCCAAGAAAACCCCCTCTTCCTGCATGGGATCTCAATTTTGTACTGGAAAAATTAACACTACCTCCCTTTGAACCAGCAGCATCAGCAGACTTACAGTTCTTATCTTGGAAAACTGTTTTCCTTCTAGCAATCACTTCAGCAAGAAGAGTGTCCGAGTTACAGGCACTAATGGCAGTGCAGCCTTTCCTTATTTTTCACCAGGATAGAGTGTCTCTGGGAACCAATCCTACTTTCATGCCAAAGGTGGTATCCAGGGTGTCCTTGAACCAAGCTATTCATTTGCCTACGTTCTTCCCTAACCCACAGAACAGGGGGGAAAAACTACTGCACACCTTGGATGTACACAGACAACTACGCTACTATCTGGACAGAACTAAAACCAGCAGAAAAACTGCCCAACTTCTGGTAGCATATGCAGCTGGAGTGCAAGGAAAAGCAATTTCCAAACAGACAATCTCTAAATGGATAGGAAATTGGATTTGTTTCTGCTACTCTTTTCATGGAAAGACAGCTCCTGAAAATATCAGGCCTCACTCCACAAGAGCCACAGCCACCACTACAGCTTTCCTACGAGGGGTGGCTACCAAAGACATTTTAGAAGCTGCTACTTGGAGCTCCGTGCATACATTTGCCAAGCATTACAATCTACCTTTATACTCCAGATCCTGAGCAGGTTTTGCAACTGCAGTTTTACAGGGGATCATTACTACACCATCCTTAATCTTAGTAACTCCTCCCCCAGTTTGGCTATGGTATTTTACCCATATGTTATGACTGCAGATGCATCCTTGAAGGACATAGTACAGTTTTGTACCTACCATAAATGTAGATGTCCGATAGGTATTCATCTGCAGTCAGGATTACCTACCCGCCTTCCCCTCTGTGGTATTCCTAGGGTGCTTACCCCTCTTTCAGCTAGCGGGGGGAATCTATTATGGTGTATTTGTTTGTATGTGTATATATATATATATATATATATATATATATATATATATATATATATATATATATATATATATATATATATTGTTTTACTCTGTTTGGAATTTTCAATTTTTATCCAAATTTAGCCTTCCTAGAGGGCACCTGGCATCTGGGGCAAGAAACACGGAGGAAAATGGCATCGGCTGATGCCTTTATACCCCAGCAGCTGTGACGTCGGGGAAGATGCGACATCAGCCGAGGCCAGACCCAGACTTTGGAATCCGGCCGACCGAAGGGCTGCCTGAGGCAGGACAACCCATATGTTATGACTGCAGATGCATACCTATCGGACATCTACATTTATGGTAGGTACAAAACTGTACTTTTTTTCCATAGGAAAAAAAAAATCGCTGACCTGAGCTTTCGCTGTGTTTGCAGTTCGCTGTTTATTTGTCGGCAAAACGGCAATCATTGTTATGCTGTTTTGACAAGATAATATAGACCTGTTTGTGGTGTTAGGTGCCCCCCCTCCCCCGAGTGCTTTTGGGTTTACAGAGGATATGCTTTGCCGATGGGCAGTCTTAGAGGCCTTTGTGTAGGAAGATCACATTTAAGTGTCTCAGAATACGTTGGTCTGTGTGTACATTGTTTGCTGTGTGTGATGGGTGTTGTATTTGTGGTTTTGACAACCTGAAGTGTGTTTGTATGCGAGAGTTTAGCCTCCAGTGATTGTGTGTGGGTGTGTGTGTGTGTGTGTGTGTGTGTGTGTGTGTGTGTGTGTGTGTGTGTGTGTGTGTGTGTGTGCGTGCAGCTGTCCATACTGTATTTGTTACTTTAAGGATTGTGGTTGTCAGTAAATATGAGACAAGTGCTACAATGTCTCAAGAAACCCATATCCACCAAGGCAACTGCAGAGAAGTTAGGAGACTGCATATCCATGTTTTGTGGTCTTTTTAATTGGTGAACAAAAAGGGTGTGGAATACTTGGACCTGCAAAAGACTATTAAGGGTGCTGTATTTGGTTGAACAAGACTATAAAATTTTAAATTATACTAAATTTGGTGGTATTGCCACTGGACTTGTAAACTAAAGCACAAGCAAAAATAACAAGTTATGCTAAAGACCTGTTGTACCAAACCAGATAAATACGAAAAATAAAGTACAGGTCACCGCTGAATTATTCTTTGTGGAATCTCCTTTATTAAAAGTAAGCGCTTTCGGAATAATCCTTCATCAGACATAATTCAAAGTAACAAAAGCAGCCATATTTAAAACACAGATCATCCAATCACTTACTCCTAAAAGCCCGCCTTTTTTGTAAAGCAGGTTTAATTGGTAAATCATCGTTAAGACCAGGTGGTCTATGAGCTCTTAAATCTACTATCCACTTGGATTCAGCTAATGCTGTTCTATGCTGAATGTCCCCCCCCCCTCTCATTAGTGGCAATATTTACAATGCATCTGAACTTAAAAGTGTGTGTGGGATTAATCTCTATATGTCTGAATAAAGCATTGCTCACTTGACATGTTCTAATATTACTAATATGCTGTAAAATCCGAACCTTCAGCATGTTATTTGTCATACCTACATAAAAACTTTCACATTGTTCACAATTGGCCATATATACTAAGTGTTTTGTCCTGCAAGTAGCCCTCCCTTTAAATATAAAAGTTTGTGTCTTATCAGGATGTTTATATTCAGTGTCACTATTAATATATTGACAAGCCTTGCAGTTGCCACAGGGATATGTGCCTGCTCTAATATCTATTGTAGGTCTCTTATTCAAATATGTCTCCTTACATAACAGGTCCTTGAGATTGTTGTTTCTCCTATAATTAAACATGGGACATTCTGCCACTACGTCTTTAAGACTAGTATCACTTCTTAGGATATTCCAATTGTTCTGAACTATATTACATATGTCTTTAATATTACTACCATACGTAAAAAGTATTTTAGGTTGTTCCTTCCTGCTACTACATAATCCTGTATCTATTCGTCTGCCAATAACAGCGGTGACCTGTACTTTATTTTTCGACTTGTAAACTAACTAAGCTTGTTGACTCAAGGTTTTTGCTCTGTAATAAATGCTCTATAGGGTATAGTATTATGGACAGTTCTGTAGGGGAAAATCTGCTAGGTGTTGGCTACTGTACAGGGCATTCCTAACCACCGTTGTGTGGTGAGCAGCTCTGTGCCAATGCACTAAATTTATACTAGCACTGAAAAAACAGAAAACTGACTACTGAACCCAGTGGCCAATTACACTTTGCCTGGTATGCCCAAGTTTGGAAACAAAAGGGTTCAAACACCTCCTGCTACAAGAATTATCCCAGTCCTCCTAATGTAAAAAAAAAAAAAAAAAAAAAACAGTAAACAATCTTACAAGTGCAAAGCTACTACAAAAAACTTAAAATAGCTTGAAATCTCTTAAGAGGAGATGATTTTAAGAGGAGATGATTTCAAGGCAAATGGTCTAATAGCAACAACAGTGATGAGTATTAGTTTGATGGCTTGTATATGTATATAGTACATCCACCCTAGAAAAAGCTAACAAATGTACATGGGATAGGCCAATTCCATAAGGATCGTCACCCTTCTTGATTGTGTTTTTTGCTTGGGGACCAGAGCATGGTATTGCCAGTTGGAGTATTTTTGATTGATTTCAGGAGAAAGACATTCAGATGAAGGGAGCATTTTCTTCAAACTTTGTGAATTAGAGAATTGAGTCTTGTGCAATGCAGTTGCCATATCATCTGGTGTTTTACTTGCCAGTAGTGAATCCACTGAAGAAGAAAATGTATGTGGATAAACATTGAAAAGAGGAAGCAGAAATGGGGACAATAAATGCTGTTACTCCTAGATTCTATACCATTGGACGTTCATGTTTCACTGTTGCAGTCCTGACTTGAGGGATTTCCTGTTGTGGAAATTTTGGCCGGCCTGACTACCAGAGTAAAAATCTCCCTCCTCCTAAGGCTGGTGGATGCCTTACTTTGACATCAGTACATTTGGGTATAAAGGGGAGCTAGCCGACACCATGACATTAGTCTTTTCTTGCCATTGGAGCCCGAAGCAGTGTTTTAGTGAGTTGGTTGGTCCGCACCAGAGAGAAGTCTTCTAAAACTTAAGTACCTCATTGGGAAGCTCTCTTTCGTGCTTTAACTCATGTCAGGTAAGGTTAACATTTGTCTCTGCTGTGGTAAGCAAATCCCACACTGAGACTTTCATACATTGTATGTGACCCATCTAGGCTTGGATCACGACATCCAGTTGCCGTTTTTGCACCCGTTTTAGTTCTAGAACTATTAAACATGGGGCCAAAGTCATAGCTAGTCATCTTAGTCGGCCATCTTCTTTGCATCGCTTGGTGGCGTCCAGTAGTCATCACAAGGTTGACCTCCCTAAGCGTAAAAAGAATGAGGAAAAAAGACACAATCTTATGGCCTTGGATGACTATCATTCTCTGTCTGCCAGTCCCCCAAGGGTTGTTATTGCTGAGGAAGGTGCGGTGATTTCAGAGCCCCCCTTCTGTGGCCGAGCTGGTGGCACAGGCCTGTTTCGAGACCCTTACGGAGTCTGACATGTTGTCTTGTCCCTCAACTTCTGCACAGGCCTTTGCTTTCAGTTTCTCAGTTGTATCTGGAGTTGCTCAGCAGACTTCTGCTTCCAGTAAACTATCTTGTACCAGTGATGTTCCCTCAAGGTTATCAGCCCACCAGAGTTATGCATTATAGAGAGACTGATGTCAGGATTGCGGATGTTCCTATGCCCAAGGCCAAAGCTACTTCTAAGGAGGGTTCTACCTCTGTTATTATGCCTAGGCCTACCAGCTCCCACTCGGCAAGTTATCAGCAAGACCTGGTCAGGTTAGCCGAGGACCTTGTCTCCTTAAGAGCTAGGCAACCCCTTTGGGAGTCTTCCCCGGGAAACAGGAAGAGGGGATCCTACCCCTAAAGTTTTCTTTGAACTTCCTGATTCAAATGAAGATTCTGACCAGAAGGGCTCTGTCTTTGAGGAGGGACCCTTCCATGCTTTGAAGATTCAGATTCTGATGAAAGTCTGACTTCAGCTTCACCTCCTGAAAGTTTATTTATAAATTAGTACTAGGCTAACTGCCCTAATGAGCCATTTTAAACATAGCCAATTACACCTTGTGGGAGTTAAACCCTGCACCTTGTGTCTGTAAGACAAACACCTTACCCATTATGCCAACCTCCCACCCCCCTTTTGGGGAAATGCTCCATTCCATGAGGGAGCATTTCCAGTGGGAGGCAGAGGAATACCCATAAACTAGAAAGAGAGTTAGGGAGTTCTTTGATCTTCCAGAACACAAACCTTTGGCTATTTCTTCTGTTTTGGATGTGGTAGAGGATTTTACTCTTCCTTTAATCCACATTTTCTATCTCCAGCCCCTCGAAAACCAGACAGGTTGTACAGAGTGCTGGAATTCACATGGATACCTCTTCAAAACCCCCCTCTGCTGACGCCCCAGGGGTGTAGGAGTCATCTCTTCAAAGAACCCTTTACCTACTGACAAAGAAAGCAAGGCCTTTGAAAGTTTGGTTAAAAAAAAAGTCTACACTTCTGCTACCCTAGCCATGAGGGCCCTTAAATGCCAGTTTTATATGATGTTAAAGTATTTGTATAAAGTTAAGCAAAAAAAATATCCTCCCTAGAGAACAAGAACATTTCCAAGGAGATATGGATCAGTGTGGTTTTGTGGAGGGGAGGCAAACATTTGACAATATTAACAGAACACTGATGATGCAGAGGGAAGTAGAATAGAAGAAGATGCCATTGTTGGTGATGGGTCTTGATACAGGAAAAGCATTTGACAGAGTAAGCTGGGACTTTATGAGCAAGGGCAATGGAAGCATTTGCATTTCCTGAAAAAATTGTAAGGTTGATTAGAAGGATATATGAGGGATCAGAGGTAAAAATTGAAGTCCTTTCTGATAATTTCTGCTTGAACAGAGGAACCAGGCAGGGGTGTCCTCTTTCCCTTCGTTATTTGCATTGTATTTAGAACCACTGGCAAATAAAATAAGGGACTCAGACGTTCAAGGACATAATTGGTATGGTAGTCAGGAAAAGCCGGCTCTATTTGGAGATGATATTTTATACCTGACAAAACCACAAAGAGAGATTACAGTGTTGTGGAGTATTTTGAGACAATTTCAAATCTTTTTGGGATACAACATTTAATTAAGCTAAAACAAAGGCAGTAGCAGTAAAACATATACCCACACACAAATTGGTTCAGCAATATCCATGTTTATGGGGACATGATAAAATGAAGTATTTAGGAGTATGGAATAAAATGTATTCTGGTGTGGCAATTAAGGATATGTGGGAAGAGACTAAATAAAAGATAATACAAAAACTGAGAAATTGGAAGCTTTGTTAATGGTAGTAAGATACAAGCAGTCAAAATGGTTTTAGTCCCTTTAGTCTTGTGCACAGTTCAGCTATATTTTTATCAACCAGAGAACTTATGAATAGCAATTAATAAAGAGCTGAAGGACTTTGGCAGGGGAAGATAAGAGCCAAGTCAGATAAGCTTATTCTTCCAGCAGAACAGGGTGGATTGGGATTACCGTATGAAAGGGCATTTCAGAGCTACACAGTTAAGGCTCCTATACATAGCACAAGCAGAAAAATATAATTCAAAGTAGAAAGGGATGGTGATGAAATGGGGGGGGGGGGGAGTTCAAGAAACAAGAAGAGTCTGGGATTTTGGATGCAGGCGTTTAAGGAGAATAACAATAGTCATCCAGAATATTGTAGCCATAAAGTAGCAGAAAGTATTCTAAGAACTAAACCAACACAGGAATGGAGAGAGGAGATTCTGCCCATAGGGATGACTGCAATTAAGGATATAGACCATAGCCAGGAGGGTGCTGGAATTTATTGGAGAAAACTGGCAAGGGAGCCAAGGTATTTGGAGCAAATAACTAGAGAGAGAAAAGTAAAAGAATGGAAAGAGGCCAGGAATTTATTTGAACTGCAGGTTACAGATTGCCTTCCCTATCAAAGGTTGATGTCCGAGTATAAGCAAAAAGAAAGAAATAGGGGGGAATCCTAAATGAAAGACCAGCACTGGTAGAGTTTTTAGTAGACTTTAGAACAGAAGTTGGCTTTAAAGGAATAATTAGTAGAGCATGCAAAATATTGCATGATAACTATAAGACTCAATCAGAGGAGGTTAGAAAGGATTTTAGAAGAGAGGCTGGATAAGCAATTCACAAATAAACAATGGGAGTATATATGTATATTTCCCAGATATGCAGCAAAGTCTAGAAAATGTAGGATTCTTGCTTGGAAATGTTTACATAGATATTTTTATACCCGAAGTAGACTCCAGAGAAGTTTTCCTCGGGTAGACAGCAAATGGTGGTGGTGTGACTGGGAGGAAAGAGGTACTTGGGAATCTATTTTCTGGGAGAGCGGTGGGTTGGCAGACTTTAAGGATTCCTTGTGGGATGCACTGTTGAAGGTGCTGGATTGGTGGATTGGTGTGACGGAGATAATTTTATCTAAGCTACGATACAGAATCGGAATTGCCTAGACATGGTAAGGCCCTGCTGTGTCTAATTATGGTGGCAGCCAAAAAAGCAATTGCTAGAATATGGAAATCAAAATCTAAACAAGTAGTGAATATAGTAACCGAGATAAAGCAACTGGAACTGAGATCTTTAGAAAAGGGGAGGAGCAAACTACATAGGAAAAAAAATAGGAACTGTGGGAACAATACATATGGGAACAATACATATGGGGGAAGAATGAGGTTTAACAGAATGTAAGACTTAAATGAGCTATGTAATGTTTGACTGAAAATGTTTGGGTAGATTATAAGTAATGTATAATGTTTGCAAATAGGAGTGTGTCATTGTGGTTTATGATGTAAAATGATTGCAACTAGGGTTGTGTCAGTGTGGTTTGTTTTCATTTAAGTAACTATGAATGCTTATGTTGGAAGTGATGGCTTAATAAAGATGTTGCTTGTTTAATAAAAAAAAGGCAAGATTTGAATAATTTATGTTGCTTAGTTTATATGATATATAGCAGTATATGTGAAATATAATGTTTTAATATTACTTTGTTTGTTTGTGTCTTTTGGCTTTTCCCGGTTAGGGGTCGCCACAGCGGAACTCCAGTCTGTTAATGATTGGTAGTTGATTTTTACGTGCCAAGTTACCAGCCCTGATGCACAACCTTCAACAAAGGTACAGTTTAATTACTTTTGCATAAATATAAAATTGCCTATGTCAGAAGTGCTAATTCAGTAAAGGTGTGTTTAAAAAAAAAAAAAAAAAAAAAAAAAAATTCCAAGGAATTGTTGGACCTTTGCCATTCCTTCTCCAAGATGGCTAGACCCTCATTAAACTGTGGCTACAATGCTATGGAGGCCTATAGCCGAGGTGCTGTATCTGGTTCTGTCATAAGAAGGCATGCTTGGCTTAGGGAATAGACCCTACCAGCCATTTCAAATCCAAACTTCTTGATGCACTCCTGGATAAGTACTTCCTTTTTGGGCCAAAGACAGAGGCTGTGATTAAAAAGATTGACGATAAAGCAAAATCTATGCAAACTTTCAAGGACTTCATCCAAGTTCAGCCTCCTAGGTTTAATAGGAATTTTCCCACTAAACACTAGTCCTTTCCTTCTCAATCAAGAAGTGGGCAGAGGAAGCCTTGGAGGGGAAGGCCTCAAAGGCAGCAGCATTCACAAAGGCCCAGGCAGTGGTCTTCAGGAACCCCTGGCCTGGGAAGTCCTAGACACAAGCACATAAATTGGAAAGAGCTGATGGCAGTGCAAAAGGGCCTAGTGGCTTTCAAAGATCAGTGGAAACTAGGGGCCCTGCTTGTCAAAACACAGTACCACAGTTATGTGTTACATAAACAAGCAAGGGGGCACTCACTCTTACCCTCTTTGTCGGCTAGTGATGCAGGTCTGGGAGACGGCTCACTCTCTGGTGTTATACCTCATGGCACAGTACCTCCCAGGGACTCAAAACTGTCTAGCAGACCATTCTAGCAGGAAGTTGATGGATCCCCACAAGTGGCATTTGCATCAGGAAACATTTCTCAGCATAGTCCAAAAAAGGGGATCCCCACAGATAGACCTCTTTGCCACCAAAGAAAATGCTCAACTGAAAAGGTTCTGTTCCAGGAGCAAACTACCCACAGCCTGGAGGACAGATGCCTTCTCTTTCCTTTGGAGCCACCTGTTCCTTTGTGTTTCCTCCACTGCCTCCTCAAGGATCCTCCTAAAAATCAGGGAAGAAGGCCCAAGGGTTATCCTGACAGCCCCAGACTGAGCCAAGCTTCACTGGTATCCTTTGCTACTAAGTCTAATCAATGAAAATCCATGGCATTTACCTCAAGAGTCGACCTTCTGCCTCAGGGCAAGGGAGGTTTGTGTACCCCAACCTGCAGACTCTCAAACTATCAGCTTGGATAATTCTCAAAAATACTACTCTGAACATACCCTAAACAGGCAAGTTCAAAACATTCTTAAAGAGGCTAGAAGGCCTAGTACTAGGAAATCATACTCGGCCAAGTGGGAAAGAGTCTCCATTTAGTGTCAGCAGTAAGGCTTCAGTCCTAACTCAACCAGTATCTCTATCATTTTTATCTGCCTACCTTGGGGGACAGAAGTCCATCCTTTTCTTCCATCAAAATTCCCGCCGCTGCCATTTCAGCCCACCCCCTGACAAAGCAGTTCTATAGGGGATTGGTTCCCATCAGACCTCCCAGGAGACAACCCACACCTCCATGGTACCTCAGTTTTGTTCTAGAAAAGTTGAAGATACTCCCCCTGCCCACCCTTGAACTGGCAACTTCTGCTGATTTAAAATTCTTAACCTGGAAGACTGCCCTTTTCCTAGCTATCACCTCAGCTAGGAGGTTCATAGGTTCATACTAGGCTATTTGCCCTAGGGCATTTATAAGCCTAGCCAGAGTTGTGTGGCTTTCACCACCCCTTAGGTTGAAGAATACTATACCCATTAGTTTTCCGTGCCTCTGTCCAGCAGTGATACAGAGATGATCCCCGGGGTAAACCTACGATCTCCCATCCACTGGTCAAGATTCCTCTTGAACAGAGCCAGCGAGGTGCTCTCTCACATGGACCGGGATTCTGTTCCACAGCATAGGGAGTCTCTGGGTGATGAATCTGTCTCTCCAGCACGTCCTATTTATATCCGTGTTGAGGTTTAAGTCTCTTGCTCTTGTGGCTCTGGTGTATTTGGATTTTTTGAGGTGGAGCATGTCCATTAATTCCAGGTTGGACATGGCCTTGTATGTCAGGCACAGGTCACCTCTGAGCAGACGGTATGCGACTGAATAGAGCTGGAGTTTCTTCAGTCGGGCAGCATATGGCATATTTTTGAGCCCCTTTATCCTTTTGGTGAGGAACTTTTGGGGTCTTTCCAATTGCTGCAGGTGTCTGGTAAGATACATTGCGAATGGGGCATTGTACTCAATCATTGGTCTGATAAGTGAAGAGTACAGGGGAACAATGACCTCCCTTGATCTGGATGTGAATCCCTTCATAATCAGGTGGGCAATGTAGAAGGTCCTCCTAACCACTTTGGCAATGTGAGTGCCAAAAGAAAGGTTACTGTCAACTTGGGTCCCCAGGTCCCTGATAACCTCTTCTGTGCTTAATGGATTGCCACCTATGTGGTAACTTGGGGTTACCTTGTTTTTACCAAAGGGTATGACTATACATTTTTTGGCGTTTAGCTTAAGGCCATGGCTCTGGCACCAGTTATCCGTTTCTATGAGACCTCTCTGAAGGATATCTGTGTCTGATGGATTTTCAACTATGGCGCCCAGTTTGCAGACATCTGCAAACTGTCAGCCACAATCCTCCTATGATGATCCTCTGATCCTCTCCATAGCTTTGCAGACCAGGCTTGTAAAGCTTATGGGGCGGTAATTACCAGGGTCCGTAGAAGCACCGCCTTCGTGGAGTGGGACCACAGTTGCCGTACGCCACTCTTTGGGTACGTATCCTGTGGTAAGGCTAAGATTAAACTGCAGCCTTATGTGTGGGTTTAGTTCCTCATTGAGTTTGTGTAGCACACAGCCGGGGACACCATCCGGTCCCATTGATGCTGTGTTTTTAGCTTTAGAGAGAGCAGCTCTCACCTGGGCATTTGAGATGATTGGGAGGCTACACTCTGCTGGGATAGATATTTCTCCTTTTGGGGTGGAGGGAGGGGAGAAATTTTCACTGAACCTGTCTGCCAGTATGTTTGCAATGTCTGTGGGTTCAGTGATTTTTGTATAATTTTGGACTAATTCTGAGCTTATCTGGGAGTTTCCACCCAGATTTCTAACATAGCTAAAGAAGGCCTTATGATTGTCTTTTGAGTCCTTGGCGATTTTTCTCTCAAAGTTGGCCTTGGATGATTTTATGAGTGATTGTAGTTTTTTACTAGTATTGATCAGAGATGTCTTCCCTTTTAGGGATTTTGCTCTATCTTGTAGTAGCTTTCTCCTCTTGTTGTAAAGTTTGTTTATGGCTGGGGTCCACCAGATCGGGCTTGCCTTTGGTGGAAAGGGTCTTGATTTTATTTGGGATTGCTTGATCCATGCAATCCTGGAGATGCTCGTAGAAAGCATTTGTAAGGGATTCAGCAGCGTGGGTTGTGGTTTCCAATGGCTCAGGGGCCTTGAAGGATACCACACCAGTCTTAAGAAGTGAGAAGTTGGCTTTTGAGAAGTTCTTCACTGTGGTCTTTTGTTGGGGGTGGGGGCGGGATGTGGATCTCCAGTGAGATTAGTTTATGGTCTGATCTCACCAATGAGGGATATACTTCCGGTGTGGAGCATTTTGTGCCCATGTTTGTGATGATCAGGTCTAGTATATTTTCACCTCTTGTGGGAATGGTGACAAGTTGTTCCATAGCATTTGAGTTTATGAACTCCAGGAACCTTTGGGCTAGGGTATTGGGGCTTGAGTAATGTTCCCAGTCTGTTTGGGTAGTTGAAGTCACCCAATATGATGGTGTTTGGAGAGACATTTATACTCTCCAGTGTCTTCAGGAAGGCTGTGTGGGGTTCCTGAGTTTGAGAGGGTGGCCTGTAACATGCTACAAACTGTAGAGCAGTTTTGCCTATGGTTAATTGCACCTGAATGGTCTCTGATGCTTTGTGAGTTGCCACCAGCCTGGAGGTGTGGGTATCCTTTATGAATATGGATACACCCCCTCCTTTTGTGGTACGGTCCGGGTTTTGGGGCCGGAACGCATGATATGAGGTAAAACCTGATAGTGCTCACTATCAGGAGGGTATCTGAACTGCAAGTCCTCATGGCAGTGGAACCATTTCTCATATTCTACCCAGACATTGTATCCCTCGGGACTAATCCATCCTTCATGCCCAAGGTGGTCATGGATGCATCCTTGAATCAAGACATATACACTTGCCCACCTTCTTCCCCAAACCTCAGAACCAGTGGGAAAGAATCATTCACTCCTTGGATGTGCACAGACAGCTTCACTACTATCTTGACAGAACTAAATCTTTCAGAAAATCAGACAAACTCATTGTTTCCTTTGCCGCTGGCTTTGAAGGGAAACCATTCTCCAAACAGTCTGTCTCCAAGTGGGTCCCCCACCATATTTCCCTTTTGTTGCAGCCGTCATGGCAAAAAGCCTCCTGAAACTGTAAGAACTCACTCCACTAGGGCCACTTCTACCTCTGCTGCCTTCCTAAAAGGAGTACCTATCAAAGACATTTTGGAAGTTGCTACCTGGTCATCCGTGCATACCTTTACCTAACACTACCACTTATCAGCCTTCTCCAAATCTGGAGCAGGATTTACCACTTCCATCTTGCAGGGTATCCTTTGTTCTCTATAATCTACCTACCCTCCACCCTCATCTCAACTTTGGGAATCATCCAACAAGTCAGGACTGCAACAGTGAAATACGAAGAACATAATACAGTTATGTACACTTAGCATAAATGTAGATGTTAAGAGTATATTCACTGCTGCAGTCTTCTTTCCCTCTCTCCTTCCCCCTTTTTGCCAACAATAGTAGTCTGCTTCTATACTAACCAGAGGACCCCCTGGGTGTATACAGGGCAGGCCCCTTTTTCTACCATTTGTCCCTTGCTTATGGTTCATCCTGGGGGCTTCTACCATCTAAGGGCCAAGAAAAAAATGATATGGCATTGGCTGGCTCCCTTTATACCCAAGCATACTGATGTCAGAGTAGGGCGTCTGCTGGCCTTAAGAGAAGGGGAATTTTTACTCTGGTAGTCAGGCTGGTCAAGGGTTTCCACAGCAGGAAATCCCACAAGTCAGGACTGCAACAATGAATTTACTAGAGCATCTACATTTATGGTAAGGGTGCACAACTGTACTGTTTGGAGAAATGGTTTTACAGAACTCCTCCAGCCCAGTTGCTCATAGTCTAGAGGTCTCTGGCATTGCCTGTCAGGAGGCTCCTGTGCTGTTCCAACCCCGTATGTGCTCCCAGGCCAAAGTTCTTCTTGCCTGATGCTGTCAATCTAGATGTCTCTCTGCAGGATCCCGACTCTTGATTCCCCTTGTTTATAATTATCAGAGGAGTGTGGAGTTGTTTTAGTCTTTGTTCATAAGGGTGTCTGCAATCAAAAGATGGGGTTGGTGATCATTGCTGTGGACTTGGACCTCCAAGCTGGTCCCTTTTTCCAAGAGGTCTCAGATCTCCAAACACAGGATGGCCCTACACTCTGGCTGCTTGCCATTGCTTGTGCCTTTAAGTAACAGGCAAGTTTTAAATTTTCCCTGCCTCATGCCCTCAACCACGACTCAATAAAACTGACCCCAGGCTTAAATTGTTTCAGACCATGCAACTTCAGTCCAGGGCAGGTGATGTTGGGCAGTTTCCTCAATTAAAAGGAAAAGTGAATACTCTTCACCAAGTAATCAAATGTTGTGAGTCCTAGTAGGAATATTTGGCTTCTACTTGCCCAGGTAGCTTATCAGGGTTATGAGACATATGTGAAAGATACCCTATCTTCTGCTCCTGAAGTGGAGGAAGTCTCTCTTTGCAGGGTACCTTGGGTAGGATAAATTTTCACTTTAAATTGGAGACCAAGGAGGTGTGGAATGCATAGAAACATTATTTCACCTTTCTTGATTTGGTTACACCAAAGCCATGTGCTATGCTTTACATCTTAGAGGCTTTATAGGCTGCCTTTATTGCTGGTTTCCTGAAACTAGATTCCCTCCACCTTGCCCCCCTGACAGCATAACCATTTCACTTGTCCATGATTACCATGAGTATCTATATGGAAGTCTTATAGCAGATGTAGCTGTGGTGTCCCTGGATCTAGAAAAGGGTTCTAAATTTGTTTTGTCCCCTAATGTAGTTTCAATGCATAGAAGAGCAGAAATTTAGACCGGTTTGGGAAGTGGGTTGCACAGTAGCCACTCCTGAATGTAGGAGTGTTTGTAAAACTCAGATTGCGGAATACCAAAGTGAGCTCCTCACTCATTGTTGAACAAAAATGAGGGAAGCTACTGACACTTCTCAGAAGGCAAGGGTCTTGTAAAAAGTAACTCTGTTCGCTTCACAAGCGGGAAAATATCCCATTATGTCTGGTTATGATGTCATAGGTACACATCCTAGGCTGTTGACATAGGGTTAGTTATCAGAAACCATTCTTGGCTGAAAATTCAGCTCTTGCCAGAGGATGTCAAAATGCAGATTGTTGGTGCCCTTTAGGCAAGGGTTTTTGCTCTTTAGACCCTATACCGGTGAAGTTTTCAAAAAAAAAAAAACCTGGAAGAAAAGTGGAAGACTATATAATTAGCCAACCAGTCATTTTATGCTACTATTCTGTATTATGACAGAAATTATCTTTCATGGAACTGTCCCTGCTGTTGTTGCCAAGGAAGATGTAAGCAGGTGAAAGAAAAAGGGCTGTTTCACAGAAAAGTGTCAAGGAGGTCATAAGGGGAATTTTGCGGCCCATCAAAGCCACCGAACAGATGGAGATCAGCCATGACTGGACTACACTCCTTCACCTCTTCTCAAACTCCTATTGTAACCCTTAGATACACTTACTCCTTTACTCAAATAGGGAAGCAAAGCAAATAAAGGATGCTGGCTAGCATTATTCTCCTACCATGGGAAAAATTACATGCGAGTCCTACAGCTCGACACAAAAATATAGGCTCATTTTAATAACAAAGCCAAAGTTTCAATATTTCCACCAGTTTTAAAGGAACAAAGAGATCTGATACCACCCTTATTAGGGAAGCCTCTAGTACACAGAGATGGAATACTAGAAACTGAATAGGACAGTGGTAGGTTTCTATTCAAGATTGTTCCTGATGGTATAGATAGACTACTATTGAGCTAGACTTCTTAACATTACTCAAATTCCTGAATATTCCAAAATTTAGGATATTGATTCTGCAGGCCATCCTCTCTCCTCTTGCTCCTAGAAGTAGTAGTGGTCACTGTGGACCTAGAGGATCTCTACCTTCTTATTCCCATTGCCAAGGACCACATGTATTTTTTCAGGTTCGAAGCAGGAGGATTTCATTATCAGTTTACCTTGTCCTTTGGATTGTGTACTGGTGCCAGAGTCTCGCTCCAGTGTTCAAATATTACAGAACCATGAGCGTTCATGTCCACCCTTATCTGGCAATTGCCCAATCTAGACCCATTTTAGGAAGAGGTTGAGAGGTTACTGCAGTTCAGCATAAGTTGGTTGTAAATGTGTTGTCCCTCTCAGCTTCCACAAGTCAAACCTGATGCCATTCAAACTGTGATATTCCTCGACAGTCATGCCTGGACTTGCCCAACCAGAGGGCCTTCTTCTTTTGGGGCAAGATGGAATCCTCAGTGAGCACCATTCAGTAAATATCCTGGGAGACCCACTTGCTGCAAGAGAGTAGTTATGCATTCTGGAGTACGTGGTACTGTTCCTGCCCCCAGCCCCAGAAACCAAAGCCCTTCACCCCCATTGTCAACTTTCCTACAACTCCAAGACATCAGAGGCCAGCTGGCCTGATTTATTCCAGCAGTGGACAGATATCACTAAAGAAAGGTGTATTCGGAAGATAACATCAGAAAGTTACAGACTTCAGATCCAAACTCTGCAGAGAATATAAAGTCTCCGACCTGTCCCAAAAGAACAAAAATGTTTAGTACACCACTAGGGACCAATCTAAATACCCCCATCAAACAGCCAATGCCTTTAATGCTTTTTTCACATAGACCATACAATCGCTAGCTAGTCAGCTAACCCCAGACAACTCAAATCTTCCTGCCATCACACCTGGGTCACTTCCTACATTCCATATGCAACCCATATCTACCACCTTTATCTACAACTTAATCCAAAAACTTAAGCCGTGTACTACTTCTGCTGATCAGCTTCCATCTGAATATCTGCATAAAGCAGCCAGAGCAATTGCTTTTCCAATATCCTACTCATAAATAGAACCATAAAGGAGGGAACCATTCCTGACATCTGGAAAATCTCTCACATTATCCCCTTACACAAACGTGGTAACTCTGAGTACTCTGACTACCGGCCAATAGCTCTGTTATCACCCTTAGCAAAGATTATGGAGAAATGCATTCACCATCAACTATTAAACCACTTGACACAAAACAACATTATAGCTAACTGCCAACATGAAACTCACAGATTTTGAACAAACCAGATAAAACGAAAAATGCGAACTAGACCAATAAGAGGATAGTCACCAGGTTTATTTAGCGTTAAAACAAAAATATATTAAAAACACGCTTTCGGTAAAGACTATGCTTCACCATCAGAATACAAAGTTTTAAATGTCAAGTACAACACTTTTAAAATGTTTCAAAAAGGCAATTAAAAACGTCACTTCCTTTAGCTTAGCTAAAAGGCATGAAACACCTGGAGTTCGTTAACCTGTAATTTAAACATTTAATTTATAGAACTTTGTGCAAGAATGTGTTTAAACGTATATGTTAAAAATATATATTTTTTATATAAATATGTATTTAAAAATGTGTTTTTATACGTGTATTCACAAATAGTAATAAAAATAAGAATAAAATATGTAGATCGAACACACCTATAATGCAACACTAAACTTGGACATACCCTTATGTGTTGACTTGTAATTGCATCCAGCAGTCGAAATATGTAATGCCAATTTAAATGAAGACCAAACAACAAAAAAAAACATTATTAATACCTTGCAAAATTCATTTTTAAAACCTAAAAAAGTTTTTTAGTTCTTTACTTATTTTATCTACTTAATTTATTAAATTCTTTAAGATCATATTTAAACTTTATGTTCATAGATGACGAATATTTAAAATAACGAATATTTAAAATATTTCGGTACCTAAATCATTTGAGTATTAAAAATGTGTAAGTTCTTGTAAAATACATTGTATAAATCATTATATTTTTCGCTAGTCAAATTTAATAAAAATTAATAAATATAAATTATTAAATTTTTAAAAATTGATTACACATAAATTGACTATAAATTTCCCAAATGTGTGTAAAAAAGATGGATGTTAAAATTAAATCTAATATTTTTTGTGTGAATGTGTATGTAATACTTAATACTAAACACAACAATAACATTAAAATAAAAATAAATTTAGAATGTAATATATTGTAAATGTTAAGTTGTCCATCTCGCCTTCATTCTTGCTGGATGGGTTTGGAGCCGACCTCGGCTCCGACTCGGCCACTCTAAAAGCTCGAGAGTTGGTTCCACCGGCTCGAGGCTCCCCTTATATCCCACAATGCTAGGCGGTATTACCCCAGATCTCGTTTGCCGCTACAGCGATCGAGGTGTTTGGTTTATACCGGCTTCAGGTCAGTTATTATAGAGTAATCTATAGTCTATTTAAACCCCTTTAATTTAACCTATTATAGTTATTTCCCTTAAATTAGTGGATTTAGACCCTTTTCCTTCTGTTTATCCACCTTTTTTTTCCACAAAGAACTTATAGGTTCTTCCCACAGGCCTTCGGGCCCTTCCATCCCCTTAGTGGAGTGTATGTGTAAAGTGTAATTTTTTCTAGTTAATCTTGTGTAAAGTGTAATCGGTGTGTTTGAGTGTGTGTGTGGTTACACTTTCCTTGACAATGTCTAAGGACTCGAAGGTCTCAGGCTTCAAGAAGTGTGACTCGTGCTGTCAGAAAATGTCTCTGACAGACGGTCACACTTCTTGTGTGTACTGCCTGGGACCTTTACACCTGCAGGACTCTTGTGCTGTATGCCATGGCTTCAGCCCTAGAGTCCTGCAGGAAAGAAGAAATAAACTCATTTTAAGAGGTTTGCTTAAGCCTGAGGGTTCCCTTACTGCTACTTCGGGCAAACCCTCTAAGGCTTCTAGGTCCTCGACTCCAGCTTCTGAGTCGAGGCCTAAGGCTTCGAAACCTCCTGCTACATCGGCTCCGGCTGGAGCCGATGAGTCTCAGACTGCAGCTTCTGTGGTTTCCTCGGCTCCGGCTGGAGCCGAGGCATTGGAAATTCCTGTGTCGGCTCCGATCAGACCATCTGAGCCGACATCTAGAAAGAGGTCTAGTCACCGTCCCTTGGCTCCGTTCATTCGGCTCCAGCATCTCCCTTGCTGTCTGAACCGAGCCATAGATCTCACTCCTCTAGGTCATCGAGGCTTTCGGATCATGACCTTCAGAGGGTAGTGAGTCGACTTCTTAAGTCCGAGGCACTGGCCCAAATGCTTCAGAGCCCGACTCATCAGTCGATGTTTGACCCTGTCCCTCAAAATGTTCCTCCTCCGACTCCCTTGAGCTCGGAGCCGGGGCGTTTCGGAACCGAGACTGTGGTAGCGTCGGAGCCGATACAGTTGTCTTCGGCTCCGTCGTCGGCTCCGATTTCTTCCTTGGAAGAATCT
The DNA here is from genome assembly GCF_019279795.1 of Protopterus annectens. Lineage (NCBI taxonomy): Eukaryota > Metazoa > Chordata > Ceratodontiformes > Protopteridae > Protopterus > Protopterus annectens. Next base: position 793,430,559 of record NC_056744.1, read on the forward strand.
CGGCGCCGGACTTCCCTCGTCGGCTCCGAGGGGGTGAGTGGCATCGGACCCTTGTCCGACCCTGCTCTCCCTCTCGGTGCCTCGGCGCTGGTGAGTTCGGCTCCGACATCGGCCTCGGAGCCATCACTGTCTGTGGCGAGGGGGGTTCTCAGCTCGGGCGGGGACCTCTGGCTCTGCCTGACAGGGGTGCGTTCGAGGTCATGCGGAGTGTGTTGGAACCTTGTTCAACTCCACAGTCGGCTCCGTCCGCCCCTCCCTCTTCAGTGCCTCAGGTTATGTCTACTCACTCCCTCATCCCAGACCGCAGAGAGACAGCTCCTCAAGAATCCCCTGTGGGGATCTCATCCTCTTCCGAGGCCTCTCCTGAATTGGCAGGGGAGCCCCCTAGGAAGAGAAAGTGTAAGAGGAAGCACATAGACTCACCTGAGTCTGTCACCTCTGACACAGATTTAGAGGATTCCGAGGGTTCCCCCTGTTCCCCTTCTGAAGATGTCTCATTTGCAGGCATTCTAGAAATCCTGAAACAGAGGGGAAATTGGCCAGCCCTTAACCCTTCGGAGGATGAATCTGTGTATCTTGAGGCGTTTGGCTCTCGCCCTTCCACCTCCTGGGTATCCCCCCCTTTGACCCCCTCATGCAGGTGGTAGCAAAAAAGGCTTGGACGGCTCCTGACTCAGTGGACCCCACCCCCAGGAGACCTTCAAAGTTTATCACAGCACCAACAGATAAACAATTTCTGACCAAGGGAGTTTCTGTGGATGCTATGGTGGTAGCTGCTGCCACTAAGAAGGAACTAGCTGATCCTTCGGTGCCTGTCCATCCTCCTAACAAGGAATCTAGGTCTATGGACAGGTACGGGAAGCGGATGTTTTCGTCAGCGACCTTTGCTATGCGTTCGATAAACTACCTATGCCATTTCACTCGTCTTCAAAGAGATTTGATCAAGGAAGCGAGTGACATGTTGAAGGATCCTACAGCTGCGGGTTTTCAGGACAAGATGAACGCTCAGCTGGCTACCCTAAATTCTATAGCTAACTCCTCCATGCGCCTCCTTTCATATGCGGCTGATGGAGCGAGCAGAGCCGCAGGGACAGGTGTTGCCTTACGCCGGCATGCCTGGATGCGGCTATGCAATTTTGCGGACCCCTTTAAAACGTCTTTCACTAATTCCCCGTTTGATGGATCATCTCTCTTTGGTCCTCAAGTGAAAGAAACCTTGACGAGGTGCGAGACGGATGGCAAAACTCTTTCTGCCTTGAGTCCGTTTTTCTACTCCTTCTAGGCCTTACCCCAAAGGCCAGAAAGGTGGGAAAATGTGGTTCCGCAAACAATCTCAAGGGACTTTGCCTGACGCACAGAGTCGGTTCCCCTCCAGAGGCAGAGGGGGGAACAATAATGGTAGACGTCGCCCTAGAGGCAGGGGGGGTCCGCAGAACCAGGGCAATCGAGAAACTTTTTCCGATAAGCCCTTCCAGCATCCCTGAGGTGTTGCCCGACTGTCCACCTTCGGAGGCAGTCGGGGGAAGATTGTCACTGTACCCAGAAGCCTGGCAATCCCTAACTCAAGACAAGTGGGTACAGTCCATTTCCGAAGGCTATTCCATTCCATTTTTTCGTATTCCAAATCAATCAAAAAAATCCCTTCCAGATGTTCCACCCGCTCAAAGGGATCAAGCAGCGTTGGAAATTTCAAAGTTGCTTGCAAAAAGAGCCATTCAGCCAGTGCCAGCAGACCAGCAAGGATCCGGAATCTACTCCAAATTCTTTTTGGTTCCAAAGAAAACAGGGCACTGGAGACCCATTTTGGATCTCAGTATCTTGAACAAGTCGGTCAAGAAAACAAGATTTCGGATGGTCACGCTACAATCCATCCTACCCCTTTTGGGAAAGGAAAACTGGATGTGCTCTATAGACCTCCAGGATGCGTACTATCATATAAAAATGACCAGACGCTCCAGGAGATTTCTCCGCTTCTGGCTGGGAACCAGTCACTTTCAATTCAGAGCCCTGCCCTTTGGTCTCACCACTGCCCCCCGGGTGTTTACCAAATGCATGGCAGTGGTAGCTTCTCACCTGAGACGTCAAGGTTTCCAGGTGTTTCCATGTTTGGACGACTGGCTCCTCACAGCTCCTACCAAGCATCTTCTTCTGATGGCCAGAGACTACACCTTTCGCATTTGTCAAAAGTTAGGCATATCAATAAATTGCGAAAAGTCTGTTTTGTCGCCTTGTCGTACTATTACCTTCATAGGCGCAAATCTAGACACAGTCAACATGTCTGCGAGACTAACAGACCAAAGAATAGTAGACATACGCAAACTGGTCTCCCTTCTCTTCCACAGCAACAGAGTCAAAGCCAGATTAGTTCTGAAAGTACTGGGGATTATGGCGGCTGCTATCCCTCTACTTTTATTAGCCAGATTCCACATGAGAATCCTTCAATGGATGCTCTTCACACAATGGTCATACCAACAACTTCCGATGTCCCACAACATTATGATTACGCAAGCATGCAAGAATCATCTTCTTTGGTGGATGTCTTCCCCTCAGCTCTCCCTGGGAAGACCCTTTGTTCCTTCCTCTCCGGTTGCTACTCTGACAACGGACGCCTCCCTGATCGGGTGGGGGGGCATTATCAGGGCAGAACAGTCCAGGGCATATGGCAACCAGACGAATGCCACTTGCATATAAATGTTCTAGAGATGAGAGCAGTGCTTTTAGCGTTGCAAGCCCTTCAAGACTCTCTTCCCTTGGGAACGATAGCAGTCCAGACGGACAATATGTCTGTAGTGTGGTATATCAACAAACAATGCGGAACCAGGTCCTATCCCCTATGTCGAGAAGCACTCAGACTGTGGCAATGGGCGATTTCTTCTCTGCGTTTTCTGATAGCAACGCACATCCCCGGGAAGTCCAATCAAATCGTGGACAAGTTGAGCAGAGCTATCCTCATGCCTCACGAGTGGTCTCTGAAAGAGTCTATTCTGGAGAAAATTTTTCTCAAGTGGGGTCAGCCTTGCTGCGACCTTTTTGCTACTCCCCAAAACAGCAAGTGCAGAGATTATTTCACCCTATTCCCGTTACCAGGCCAGCCCAGCAGAGACACTTTAGTCCAAGTTTGGCCCCGGGGACTTCTGTATGCATTTCCTCCCTTCCCACTAATCTCTCAAGTGATACAGAAAGCTATCGCTCAGAAGGCCTCATTGATCCAAATTGCTCCTTACTGGCCTCGACAGGTTTGGTTCCCCTTTCTACATCAATTTCTGTTGGAGCAACCTTGGCATCTGGACCTAGTTCCAGATCTTTTGATCCATCAATCGGGTCAGTTACATCGCTCCCTCCCCTCTCTGAACCTCACTGCTTGGTTCCTCCAATTCCAACCTTAGCCAGGCTTCCTCAAATATCTCACTCTGTTTGAGATATTTTGATAGCTTCCCATAAATCTTCCACTAGGAAGATTTATCTTAGTAAGTGGAAACGTTTCGCCTATTGGGCTCAAGGAAGGGACATAGATCCTTTCACTGCTTCCATCCAAATAGTCCTTGAATTTCTAGCTGAACTCTTCCATGCAGGTTCATCTCCTTCTACTCTTAAAGTTCAATTGGCAGCTATTTCTAACTTTCATGTGGGCATTTCAGATTCTGCCATCATGTCTCACAAGCTTTGCAAAGCTTTTTTGAAGGGAGTTTTTCTTCTCAGACCTCCTATAAGAAATCCTCCTCCTTCTTGGGACCTTAATTTAGTTCTCACATCTTTGATTCTGCCCTTTCGAACCTGCAGCTTCCTGTTCATTGAAATTGCTATCCTGGAAGACTCTCTTTCTGGTAGCCATTACTTCAGCTAGAAGGGTCTCAGAACTTCATGCACTCAGCAGTCGACCACCATATCTATTGTTTCATAAAGACAGGGTGTCCTTACGAACCAATCCATCCTTTTTACCTAAAGTAGCCTCTGCGTCTAACCTTAATCAAAGCATTGACCTCCCTGTGTTTTTTCCTAACTATTCTAACAGGTCTGAACAAAAATTGCATTGGTTAGATGTTCATCGTCAGTTAAGGTATTATTTGGATAGAACCAAACAGATCAGGAAAACTGACCAGTTGTTTGTCTCTTATGCAGAAGGCAGAAAGGGACTTTCAGTTTCGAAGGTATCACTCTCCAGATGGCTAATATCTCTGATTTCTTTTGCTTATGAAATTAGACACCAAAAGCTGCCTAACAAGCCTAAGGCCCACTCCACCAGAGCTTTGGCTACTTCTATAGCCTTGCAAGACAGGCTGCCTATTGACACCATTTGTGCAGCGGCTACTTGGGCTACTCCTCACACTTTCATTTCTCATTATAAGTTGGATTTAGCTTCTAGACATAGAGCTAATTTTGGTTCCACTGTTCTCAAGAGTCTGTTCCGATAGGCCACCCGGGACAAGGTGCTAGGGACGCGGTCCCATCCAGCAAGAATGAAGGCGAGATGGACAACTTAACATATAGAAGTTATGTTCTTACCATAACGTTCCATGTTAGTTGTCTTCTTCGCCTTCTTTCTTAAGGCCCCCCTCCTTCCCCCTAGCCTGGACAGACCTAGAGGAGTTTGATTGTGACCTCTTTTTCTACCACCTCTATTGTATATAGGTATATGCTATACTTGCAGATATGCCTTTCATCAGGTTTCAGGTCACATTCTTCCCTTCCTTTTTATAGAGGTGGGTTTTTCCCCTTTTTCCAGTGGTTCTGGAGTTACTTTTGGGCTGGGCCTAGCTTACAAACGAGATCTGAGGTAATACCGCCTAGCATTGTGGGATATAAGGGGAGCCTCGAGCCGGTGGAACCAACTCTCGAGCTTTTAGAGTGGCCGAGTCGGAGCCGAGGTCGGCTCCGAACCCATCCAGCAAGAAAGAAGGCGAGAAGAAGACAACTAGCATGGAACGTTATGGTAAGAACATAACTTCTATTTTTATATTAAAGTATTAATAATAATATAATGTGCAAATTTCTTATGACCTTTTAAGGGCTAGCAATTTAAGAATGCATTTGATTGATATGTAATCATTTAGGCCAGGATAGGCACTTGCAGTAGTTCTAATTTGCCACATTAACTCATCTATCTCAAGGGTTAACTGCCATGGTCCACCTCTTGGGTCATGTATTCTTTGGTGTAAGATGACAAACTTGAAATTGTGGTTAGAATGCTCCAGTATGTGTTTTGCTAAGGCATTATTAGTGTCCTTTTTAGAAATAGCATACTTGTGTCATAAATCCTTTGCTTGATTTTCCTCTCAGTTTTGCCTATATAGAAGGCATTACATTGCTCACATAATGCTGCATAAACTATTCCTTTACTATCACAATTATATCTTTTATTAATCTTGTATCTCACATCATTAATAACTACCTCCTTTGTTAATAAAATTAAGGAGCATTGCGGGCAAGCACCATATTTATACATGCCTTTAGATGAACTAGAATGTAATTCATGCTTTTTCTCTAACAGCATCTTCAAGTTACGATTTCTTCTATATGTAATTTTAAGTTGTGGACCTAGCTTGTTGTGCAATACTATGTCTTCAGAAATAATTCTCCAATTTTTATTCATAATGCCCCTAATAAATTTATTGTCACTTGAAAATGTACACAAGAAGCTACTCTTGTAAGACTCATGAATGTCAGGAAGAGGTTCTACCTGATGCACTTCCATTACATTGATGTTATTAGGAATTTCATTTAATAGGGGTTTGAAGTGTCCTGAAATTCTTTTGACCCTAACTTCATCCCTAATGTTAGCAACTAGTTTGAAAGGATAAGCTCTGTTTAAAAACATGTTTTCCAGATTATCGCATTCATGGTCAAAGTCTGCTAATGTTGTAATCATCCTAGCTGCCCTGACCATTTGGCCCTTAACAACTGCTTTTTTCTGATGAAATGGGTGGCAGCTACTAAAGTGCAGGAAGGCATTGGAATATGTGGGTTTTCTGTAAATCTTACTAATAAATCTCAAATTTAATCTATCTTTAATAAGCAAGATATCTAGAAAATTGATGCTGGTTTCATCCAGGTTGAACGTGAATTGTAAGAAATCAGTTAATTCAGTGATGCTTGTAATAAAGGAAGGCACCAACCCTTTTGGTCCCCTCCAAATCAAAAACATGTCATCCTGGTACCTAGTGTACCAGGAGACGTGTTCCTTGAACATTGGGTGTTTAAAAAGAAGAGTGTTTTCCCAGTGGGCCATGATTGCGTTCGCAAAGGTTCCCCCACAAGGGGAACCCATCGCTACTCCTGATTTTTGCAAATACAATTCCCCTTCAAACATCATAAAATTGTTAGACAACACTACTTCTAATAATGTTTCTATTAAATAGATGGTGTTGTCAGTAACCTTTTTAGAAATTAAATAATCTCTGATCCATTCCATTCCTAAATGTTGAGGGATGACAGTATAGAGGTCCTTAACATCTATAGTTAAAAACAGTGCCTCTTCATGATATTTAACTTCGTTGATATTGTGCAAGAAACTCCATGAATCTTTACAGATTTGAGTTTCGGATTCAATAAATGGCTTCAATAATTTGTCAACTTGTTTTGCACAGGCATACGTCACCGAGCCTCTCCCATCAACTATTGGTCTGAATGGTGGATTGCTAATGGATTTATGTAGCTTAGGGACTCCAAAAAGGTGTGGTACCCTAGGTGCTATCATCAATAAATATTGATACAGGTCTAAATCAATGTATGCTTCTAGAAGGAGGTCCTCTAGTATGTTCTTAATTCGACTGTAAGCTGTGTTGAGTTAATTTAGTGAAACTTTAATGTAAACATCTGTATTTAAGAGCCTACACATAGCTTTAATATATGCGTCTTGGTTCATTAAAACTAAACCTCCGCCTTTGTCTGGCTTCATTGCCCGTATTTGACATATTTGTAATAAATTAATTATTTCATATTCGGTCATTTTAGTGTTAGTGTTATTGTCGACCTGATTACCAGAGGTCCTTTGCAAATCCCTAAGGTCCATTTCGCACATTCTTTCAAATAGCCCAAGAGTGGGGTGGAGCACTGGGTGAAATCCACTAGAAACTCTTCTGGAATTGACTAAAGATGTGCTATTCCCTATTAAGACATTTAAATTCAATTTGCGAACAAATAGTTTTAAATCTATAATGGTTTTAACTAAATCCATCTTTTTACTGGGGACAAAGGAAAGACCTTTTGAAAAAAAGTCAACCCATTCTTGTTTAATGTCCAGTTCAGTAAAATTATAGACACTAAAGTCGCCTCCAGTGCTTCTAAGTGTTACTGGATAAGCATTTAGTGCAAAACTGTCAGTTATCTCCTCCTCTGTTTCCTTTTGTTCTTGAATGGGTATCGTTTCTTTTACGGTTGGTAGTTGTTCTGTGATCCATTGTGGCTTCTGTGAAAACACTGCGGTGATGTGTTAACATTGTTATGATTGTTGTTGGCACTCCGCTGTTGGTTATTGGTATTAGCCATCTCGTTATTCCTATTGTTCCTGTTACTATTTAGTCTTTCACTACGCCTTGGTTGTTGCATTTCTGGTTCATCCAAGGTGATGTCATTAGTGTTGACTACATTGTCATCCAGGTCTATATTATTTACATCGAGGAACGTAATTGTTTGGTTGAAGGCATTGGTACTTCTGGGATGAAACACTGGAGGCTTTGGATAGGCCTTGTTATTGGTATAATCTGAGACGTCCCGTGCTATTTTTTTCTTTTTGTTAGCTAGCAATTTAATAATGGTGGCATCAATGCTGGAAAAAATACGAGCATAGTCGTATTTGTATCTTGGGAACTCTTCATGGGTTTTTATAGTGTGTTCCAAGATTTCTAAGTCAGCTTTCAAATCTCCGATCTCAGTATTGTAATGCATAATCAGTCTATTTATAAATTCTACTCCTTGCCTATCAAACATTCTCAATATTGTAATGCATAATCAGTCTATTTATAACTGCCAACATGGCTTTAGGCCATCACATAGTACCACAACTGCTCTATTACCCTGTACTGATGCCATCAGTAGAAGTCGCAATGAAAACAAACTCTCATCTGCACTCTTTATTGACCTCTCAAAAGCTTTTGATATGGTAAACCACACCCTTCTTATAAATATTCTTCAATCCCTTTTCCTTGACTCTCAAGCTGTTCTGTGGTTCAAGTCCTACCTCAGCTATGTCAAGAATCTCAATGGCAACACTCAGATCTGCTCTGAGTTACAGCACAATGGCACTAAATGTACAGAACCAACAGATATTGCCAACATCCTGGCAGATAGGTTCAGTGCTAACTTTACCTCTCTCTCATCCCCTAAAGCGCCCATCTCTATACCGGAAGAATGCAAAGTACCTGTAATCACGGCTGCACAGGTAAAAGACACACACTCCAAAGCCAAGAACACAGCATCCATGGGACCCGACAACATCCCAGGCTGCGTTCTACATGAACTACAGAACAAATTGGCACCCCACCTAAGTACCATGTACAATCATAGCCTCACCTCAGGCTTTGTGCCAACTGAATGGCGCACAGCAACAGTCATCTCACTCCACAAAGTGGGGCCACCATGGACCCCGGAAACTACCGCCCCATTAGCCTGATGAGCCTGGTCTGCAAGGCTATGGAGCGTATCATCATGGAACTTATAAACAATGACATTGGTAATCTCCAAACTCTGGACCCTACCCAGTTCAGGTTTGTAAAAGGCAGATCATGTCTCCTAAACTTGATAGACTTCTTTGAAGTGGTCACCAAAGCTGTAGATGAGGGTAAGGTGGTACACACAGCCTATCTAGGTCTCACCAAGGCTTTCAACACCATCCCCCACTCTGGAATTATAGACAAACTCATTAAATTAGGTATAAATCCCTATGTCACAAGATGGGTTGCCAACTGGCACACTGACAGAAACCACACTGTGAAAGTAGCAGACTCTAAATCCAACTTCTGACCAGTGACAAGTGGAGTACCACAGGGTTCAGTCCTAGGTCCTCTCCTGTTTGGTATCTACTTCTCTGAAGTACAGGCTAATACAGAAGGTCTTTGGCTAACAGAGTTCGCAGATGACTGCAAACTAGGAGCCATAATCAAATCTCCAAATGATGTGGACATCCTACAAAAGGGCCTCACTGAGACAGAGGACTGGTGTCAAAGCCATGGCCTCAAGCTCAATGCCAAAGTGCATTGTCATCCCTTTTGGTAAAAACTCTGTACCCATGAACTACCACATAGGTGGTAGTCTACTTAACACCGAAAGTGTGATAAGAGACCTTGGGACACAGGTGGACAGTAGTCTCTCCTTTGACGATCACATCGCCACAGTAGTCAGGAAATTCTTCTACGTGGCACACCTCATCACAAAAGGTTTCTCATCCAGGAAAAAGAGGTCATTGTTCCCCTCTACTCATCACTCATTAGACCCATTAATAGAGTACAGTGATCCTTTTGGTATGTACCTCACAAGACATCTACAACAACTGGAAAAGCCACAGAAATACCTCACAAAGAGGATTACCGGCCTCAAACGGATGCCCTATGCAGACCATCTCAAAAAACTCCAGCTTTACTCTGTTGCATATTGCCTGCTCAGAGGCGATCTCTGCCTAACATACAAAGCTATGCCAAACCCAGAGCTGCTGGACATGCTACACGTAAAGAAATCCCAATCCCTCCGAGCTATATGCTCTAGGGACGTAAACCTTGTCACCACAATAAACAGAACATGCTGGAGGGATAGATTCCTGTCTCAGAGACTTCCCAGACTCTGGAACAAACTACCTATCTATGTCAAACAAAGCTCCTCATTAGCACTATTCAAGAAAAATCTTGATGATTGGATGGGAGATGGGAAATTCACCCCGGGTATCACTTCTGTGGCTCTGCTTGACAGGGGCACAGGGAAATAATTTTCTTGGGTGGCAAAAGCCAGGGTACTGTTTGGCTAGGCTTATATAGGCCCTAGGGCCAATAGCCTAGTACCTACCTATGAATAGGCAGCAGGCAGTACTCTGGGAAAATAACATATCTTCTCTCCTGCCAGTCACACACTTGGCGTCCCCGTGGGCTCTATTTTGGGACCTCTTCTGTTCTCACTATTTATCAGTGACCTCCATGTTGCAATTCCTCAAGCCACCTGCATACAATATGCAGACAATTCTACACTAATATGCTCATCTAACTCCATATCAGAACTACATTCCCTAACATAAAACGCATTTAACTCAGTAGAGACATGGTTCTCAACACGTTGCCTCTTTCTCAATGCTAAAAAAAACAAGCTCATACTCTTCACACCCACCAATAAGTCTCCTCCCTTAGATTTCTCAGTCATTTCCAATAATAACACCCTTATATCCCCTGACCCTACCACAAAACTGTTAGGAATAACTATTGACAATAACCTTAATTTTGATAGCCACATAAACACCATAAAGGCACTTAACAGGAAAATAGTCTCCTTATATAGAATCAAATCTTTCTCAACTCCCAACAGCTGGAACTAAGATTGCTCACACCCACTTAATTTCAACTCTTCTGTACGCCTCACCCATATACACTTACCTAAAGAAAAATAATCTCATCAAACTAGCTAATTCCTACAACAGCATAGCCAGATTTGCCACAGGCAATCCCTTCCAAACTCACCACTGTCTTAATCTGCAGCACCTAGGCTGACTTGAACTACAAAACAACCTAATATTCTCCCAACTCACCATTGCCCATAAGATATTCTACCAACCTAACAGCACTCCCATACTCTCCAACCTCATTATCCCCTACAAAAATATAAATTCACTATGCTCATCTAACAAACTTGTAGTCACCATAAGTAAATCTAACAACCTAGCTGGAGCCTCCCTGTTTTCTAATACAGTGGGTAAAAAGTGGAACCTATTACCTAATGAACTAACGCTATTTTCTTCCTTACCTCTCTTTAAACAAAACCTCAAAAGACACCTAATAACACATTGGTTATGCCCTTGCAATAACCCTGACCTAATCCTCTCCTTTCTGCACCTGTCTCTCTCTCTCTCACCATACTTACTCCTACTTTACTGCTTACCCCCCAGAAGCAGGCCTGATACTCTTAAACACAACTTAACTTACGTTCTACACCTTACCTTGATGAAGTACTGCAATTCTCTTTTATCTCACTGTATAATAACTTCTCTTTACTGTATCTAAATTCTGTAATGTAAACTACTTATTGACTTGTATGTGTTGTATTTTTTTTGCAAATTTTCATTATTTATGTAACAATTGTGATCTATTTGCTCTCAAAATTTGTAATGTTTATTTTCATGATTTTTAACACTGTAAACGTTTTGAGCTTTTCTCCTCTGGCCTCTACTGAAAATGGAAATCAATCCAATTAGACTAGCCCGGTCAACAAATGTAAAATAAAATAAATAAATAAATAGTAGGATGCATGGAAATATACATGCTTTCACAGGGGGCCATAGAGTGTGTTTGCAGAGAAGCAGAAGCCACAGGTTTTTACTTAGCACTGTTCCTGGAGACTCATTTTAAGTTTTATTAAGGGTAATCAAATTCTTTAAGGTCACATAATTCAGAATGCTGCCTCTTCCCATCCTGTATTACTTCCTGGCTCCTCAGGCGCTGATGATGACTCTGTATCTAAAGGATACACACCAGATCGCAGAAATCACTTAATGCTTTCTCCGATTAAAAGCAGTTGGTTGCCTTTAAGTTTATCTTTTTGCCTTTTGGCTGCCCCAGAGTGCCTGAAAACAGCAGTAGGTCAATGGCGAACCCAATGGCATTCTCATATACCCATAGCTGAATGACTGCCTCCGTAAGGCTCAGTCCCAGGAGCAGCTGCAAAAGGCCTTGACCTACACCCAAGAATGCTTTCCAAGACTGTGATGTTCTCTGTGCAAGTCACTGCTGCGGTTATTATTTTATGGATCACTGCCACAGGTAGTGGAGTCCAATATCTGGACAGAGTTTGAGCTTGTTTCTCTTCTCCACCTTATTCTGACCTTGCTTTTCCCACACCCTTGCACTTCTCCACTTCTTATATAAAAAGGCAGATGTATGGTCATCCATCTTCAATTCTTTGTTACTACGTGTTACTAAGGCAAATGTTCATTGCAGTTTGTCAGGCTAGGACACGACACGAGTGGAAGAACACAGGTAAGTACCCCAAGGTATTTTATTTATATATTTTCACCCATGGAGTTTTCTTGACTTTAGTACTTTCTAAATTAAAAGTTCCATCTGGTAAAAGAGTCTTTGTTACATCTGCTTGCATTGTGGACATTCCCAAGTGTATGTATGGAGAATGCTGCCCAAGCAGAAGAAATGTGCTTCTAAGAGACAAATTAAGGATAGGCACAACAAGTGTGTGTATTGTTTAAGCCTTGACTGTGGTGACACTGCATGCAATATCTGAAGGGACTTTAGGCCAAAGACCATAAATGCTACTCCATCCCAGCACACTTAATAGAAAAATTGCTAGTGGCTTTCATTTGAAAATATTCAATTGTGTCGGATAGCAGTAATCCTGACATAACTTCTAAATTCATGACCTGGACCCAAGGAGTCTGAGGACACACTATGGCCTTTCATTTTTTTTTTCAGGGGATATTTGTAATGATGTGGTGTTCTTTCAGTTCTTGGATCTGGTATCTATAGCTTTGTGTACACCTGGGTGACACCCCTAAGGAGACTGTCCTGTCCGACTCTGGCACTTTGGTGTGGACTAAATGTAAGCCTGAAATTTTAAAATGTGACTCCTTCTCTGGCATTGGAGAGATGTCTTTTGATCAAGTAGGTGAGTATCTCAAATAACTGCTGCCTTCAGGCTCAGACCAAAGAGGAGCTGTCTGAAGGCTTTGTCCTGTATCCTGGGGTACTTTCAGAGATTGGGTTTCTTTCTTAACCTATCAAAATCCAGTTGGACTCCAGTTGAGTCAGTGGTGTTTATAGGGTCCTTACTAAATACTCCCAAAGGGAAAATGTTTTTTGCATCAGGAGGAAGTAGAATTCCTTTCTGCCTTTTTTCAGGATTATGGTACTGAGGAACTGTACCAGCCTGGAAATTCTTGAGAATTGTGGGCTATATGGTATTTACCATTCCATTGTTACCTTTAACAGGTTTATTGGTTTAATTTCTCCAAGTCTTTCTGGTTTCTAATACCATGACAGGAATGGGCCCCATTCCTAAGTCGGGGTATAATTAAAGTTCATGAAATTTGTATTGTTATAATCTTTTTCTTTGTCAGCCTAAAGAACTTTTCTCAGCACCTGCAGTATGCCAAGAATGAACTCCTCCTGCAATTTATATGTGGTTAAGTAGCCTTAGTATGACTGTAGATACTTTTTTAGTCCCATTGCTCCTACTACTATTGGAACTGTCTGGGTATCTTTCTTCCACATTGCTCTCATTTCTGCCTGCAAATCCTGATACTTCATGTGTCTCCATATGTAAGACATTGTAATCACTAGGTATATCGATTTCAGTAATCGGTGCTTCTTTTGTCTTTTTCATAGAGTACTATATCTGTTTTTTTCCCCAAATCTGTTTTTTGGACGGTTGGTAATGGGTGATCCCATGTGATGTCAACACCATTCTCTATAAAGCTTTATGGTTCGTTTCCAACTCTTCTCGGCTACTTTTATATTGTAGTGTTTACTAAATCCCCAATGCAACAGCCTTGCCACATTATTGTGCCTTTCAGTGTACAGGCACTCTGCACTGGGTGTGTCACATCCAGCAACACGATGAAGTTTTGGTAGTTCTTGAACTCATGGCAGCAGTATGAACAGTCATTCCAGACTCTTCTCCAGGTTCTGGCATGCTTAAAGAAGAAATTGGAATGGTGGGCTGTTCAAGTGCAGAGCAGGTGAGGAATGCCTTTCAGACTACATTTTCCAAACCAGAACTTTACTGTGGAGACCTCAAACGCTACAGGAGGAGCCCAAAGTATTGATCTCACAGTTACAGGAAAAGAGGAAGCATGTAAACCTAAAATTATGGCACTGATAGCATTAAAGCAGGTTTGGAAACTGAGCTTTCTGCACTTGGTTATAGACTGTCAGTCATCTGGTACATAAAGAGAGACACTGATTCTTGTCCTTTCTGCAGTTTCTTTGCAGGCCTGAGAAGAAATACTACAGACACAGATGACTCTGGGGCTATTTAAATCCCAGCTTATGAGAATGTCAATGAAACAGGACTTCAGCAAACCCTCCGCAATGGATGTTACAAAGGGACACTTGTGGGGTGTAGCAAAAGCTTTGTTTCTTTGAAGAGCAGTTATAGAACCTCTGCTGCAGAGCACCAGACAGTGAGACTTGGAAAATAGATGCCTTCTCCCTGAATTTGGCAAATTTGTCTAAATGCTTTCCCTCCCATTCTCTTAAACCCTAGGGTAATTCATAAAAGAGACTACAGATTATACTAATTTCTCCCTTGTGGCTAAGACAGCCTTAGTTCTCCTTTCAGCCAAAGGTGGTATAGGAGGAACTCTACCTGCTACCTTATCATGAGAACCTCTGCTGCAACACAAAGTGGTCTTTGGTACACCCATACCTGTCTACACTCAGACTAGCAGCACAGAGCATGACCTTACCACCCTTTGGATGTCTTTATTCAGAGGATAGACATGCTTAATATAATGAGTGACGGTAGGAGGCTAACTGCAAATAAATCTCACCTAGATAAATGAAAGAGATCCTCTCTCTAGTGCCACAGGAGGAGCCAGGATCCAACATAAGTTGCTTTATTTATGGGTGTGCAGCATTTGTCCAAGTTTCTTTGTCTGTGGACTGAGGTATGCCTTCATTAAGGTACTACGGGCAAGCCGTCTGAAATGTCTGACAGCTGAAGCCCCTTTTACAATATTTTTAAAGGTGTCCTATAGTTCTACTACAAACACTCAAGCCACAAGTGTTCAAAACCCACTGTCTTGAAACCAGGAATTGGAGTGTTTTGTAGCTCTTGGTAAGTTGCTTGCAATTGAGGTAGGAAGTGCTGCTATTGCTCAATTCTGATACGAGTTTGGGCAAGCAGCAGTGGGAAGGCAGCAGGAAAGAGGTTTCAGAAGTAAGGAGCTGGAGAGGGATTTAAATTTAGGGAACGATCAGGGGCTTTAAGTTTGGGGGGGTTGGCATTTTAGGGAGTAGAGGAGCTTTATGGGTTAGGAAGTTATCTTGAATCTAGGTTTGGGTAGATTATAATTTTAGGTCTAGGCAGCAAGCTGGGGCTATAAAGTTAAGGGGGGGGGTTGAACTTCAGGGTTAGGAACAGAGGGGTCTGGTGGGGAACTGGGTAGGAGCTTTACATTTAGGGTTTAGGTTTCGATAGACCTACGTAGTATAGAATCTGGTGTAGGGAGGGCTATGCAGGCACGAAAGATTGTGCTAGTGGTAGTTCAGGCACTTGCTTTTTTTGAGCAAATGGCAGTGAGCACATGTGTTCTGAGCAGCTGCAGTAGACTCTTATAACACCCCCCCACCATACACACACACACACACACACACACACACACACACACACACACACACACACACGCACAGCTTACTCTGGCTTGGGATCTGAATTTCATCTTGGAGAAATTAACCTTACCTCCTTTTCTGTCTGACTTCAGTAACCCTGTAATGGTTTACTTGGAAGACTGATCTGCTCATAGTTGTTACTTCAGCGAGAAAAAAAATATTGGAATTTCAAGCATTAGCTGTTTCAACAGTCCTTACGTTTTCTACAAAGACAAAGAAAGCTTTTGCGCAATCTCCTTCATTCTAAAAGTTGTTAGACGTGTCCCTAAATGGAGTCATTTATTTTTTTAGCTTTTTTCCCTATCTCATAATCTAGGGAGATAAACATTTTGCATGTTTTAAATATTATACAGTTAAGCTACTGTCTGGTAAAAACAGTGAATCTAGGAGGTCAGATCAGTTTTTCTTTTTCTCTTGCTGTCAATGTAAGTGCAAACTCTTCCTAAATGGACAGCTCTTTGTACGTCCTTCTGTGTTATGTGGCTCATAGACATCAGCAGGGCCTGTCAAAGTCCAGGGGTAACCAAGGCAGATGCATATCATTCACTGCACCATTCTTCCAAACACTCTAGTTTGGATACACAGTTTAGCGCTGGGGTGGGATTTGTCTCTGCCATTCAGTGGGAGCTGCTGCAGTCCTCCTCTGGGTACTAGACAACCTCCCATGTAGGGGAATGTCCTGTTGTAATGAAGAATGTAGTTCAGTTGTCTAAGGAACTTACCATGATACAATATGTTTGAGTAAGACTGTAACAGTTCCAGATGTTCTTCGTGTTTCACTGTTGCAGTCGTCACACTAGGGTTATCCTGCCAGGGGTAGCCCTCAGTCGGCCTGAATACCAGAGGCTTAGTATTTCTACGTTGGTTGCTGTTGCTCCAGGACTGACGTCAGGTCATCAGTGGTATAAAATCAGGCAGCCGACGCCATTACATCAGTCTTTCTTGCTGAGGAGCCCGAAGCAGAAGCAGTTTGCACGAGTGTCAGTTGGCCGCTACCTGAGTTTTTATTTCTGAATTGAAGTTGAAGTCTTCTAAAGCTAAGTACCCTGTTGGGGATCCTTTTTTCTTGCTCTAACCGATGTCAGAAAAAGTTAACAGTTGTCTCTCCTTTGGAAAGCAAATACCACACCGAGAGTTACATTCTTAGTGCGACACCTGTTTAGGCCCAAACCATGACTTATCTTGCTGTCACTTTTGTGCTTTGTTCAACGCCAGAACTATACATTGTCAGGCCCTTATTGTAGCTAAATATTTTTGTTCTCAATCACCATATTCCGATATGGCTTCGGTAAGCCATCCGATTACTGATCTTCCAAAAAAATGTAAGGATGAAGACAGAGACAGACCACCCAGGTTCAACACTGCTGAGAACGCTTTCGTTAAGCTAGTCATCAGTTCGCCATTCCTAAGTGAGGTGCTTTCGCAGCCCCTGATGCCCGCTTCTGTGGATTTGCAGGCTGCTACCGAGACCCGTTCGGAGTCCAGTATGCCGCGGGACTCTTCTTTGACTAAGGATCCTGCAGATGTTTCTATCTTGGATGGGTCCGGAGCCGCTGAGCAGGCACCTGCTTCCGAGGAAGTTCTTCGCACTACAGATACTCGACACAAACCGATGACTTCTTTTGCCTCTTCAGTTCTTTCTAAAATTACTGAGTTTCTAAGGCCCAGGGTACGAACTACACCTAAAAAAAAAACGATGACCCAAGCTCAGGCACCTGCTTCCTTGCCTCAATCTCAAATGCTTAAAATGGCAGAAGACCTTATCATGCTTATTAGGGGAAGCCAGCCTACCCCTTACAAAAGAAAATGAGACTTGTCCCCAGCAGTTTTATCTGACCAGGAGTCCAGTGACTCTGAGGTTTCTGAATATGAAGACATGCAACCCCTTTCTGCCTATGAGGATTCAGATGCAGAGGAGTGCATTCTTTCTGCCTTTCCTCCAGTGGATTTTTCATTTGGCGAAAACCTACATACTTTAAGGGAGCATTTCCAATGGGAATGTCAGGACTACCCTCAGTCCACAAAAAGACTCGGGGAATTCTTAGATTTACCACAGCACAGACCTTTAGCCAGTCCTCCTGTCTTGGATGTTGTGGATGATGTCTTTATGGAATCCAGTTTGACTCCTTACACCCTTCCTCCTGCTCCCAGGAAACCTGACAAGTATTACAGAGTCCCTGACTCTCACAAATTCATTTTCAAAAATCCTACTGTTGACCCAGAGGTAATCTCCCAAGGACCTAAAGGAATAAAAGCAACCACAACTAAAAATCCTACCCCCTCTGACAGGGATTCCCGAGCTTTAGACAGATGGGGTAAAAAAATATACACCTCTGCAACTCTTGCCATTAGAGCACTAAATTGTCAGTTCCACATGCTGAAATACCAGCAGCATACCATGGAACTCCTCATAGAAAAAATGTCTACCTTTCCTGCTTATGCAGAAAATAAAGAATTGCAGGAGCTTATGCATTCTGCAAGTCAAGTTACTAAACACACCTTGCAATGTGGCTTTGATGCCCTAGAAGCATCTTGCAGGGCAGCAGTCACTGGTTCTGTACTCAGAAGGCATGCTTGGCTTAAGGAACAAACCTTGCCAGACCATGTCAAATCAAAACTATTGGACACACCATTGAACAAAGATAATTTGTTTGGCACCAAGGCAGAAGAGGTCTTAAAAAAGATGGAAAAAAAGCAAAAGCTATGCAAACAGTTAGACTACTTAAAAGTCCAGCCTCTGAGGTTCAGTAGGCATTGCCCTTCCAAGCACTGGTCGTTTCCGGCCCCCTCCAGGCCAGCTCAAACAAGACCTAGGGGAAGCAGACACCCCCCCCCCCCCCAAACAGTAGTCCCAAAGAATGAAGAGATCTAACCAATGGAGTTCCTCCACTTCAAAAACAGGGAATGCTAAGCCACCCTCTTATGGAAAGAACTCGCAATGACTTTACACCTCCACCCCTTACCTCTGCCCACCTGCTTGTGCCCCTAGGAGGAAAACTCTCCTCCCAGGCAAACAACTGGGCCTCTATTACCAATGACCAATGGGTCCTCAACATAGTGTCCCAGGGATACAAATTTTACTTCCTCACACTGCCAACCCCAAAAGGGTTCCCAGATCTTCCTCCAAACCAGTGGGCAGAGGCCAAAAAACAGGTCCATTCCCTGATCTCCATGAGGGCAATACAGCCTGTTCCTGCAGACCAGATAGACCAAGGTTTCTATTCCAGGCTTTTCCTGGTACCCAGAAAAGAGGGTACCTGGCACCCAATCCTCGATCTATCAGTTCTAAACACCTTCTTGGTGATACCAAAATTCAAAATGCTCACCCTCCAGCAACTTCTTCCTATGCTTTCCAAGGATGCTTGGTTAGCCACTCTAGACCTAAAAGAGGCCTACCTACACATCCCAATCAGGGAATCTTGCAGGAAATTTCTACGTTTCAGGACAGGATCTATGCACTTTCAGTTCTGTGTGCTTCCCTTTGGCTTATCCACTGCTCCCAGAGTTTTCACAAAATGCCTGGTTCCAGCCATTTCTTTTTGAAGACAAAGAAATATTCAAATTTACCCCTACTTAGATGACTGCCTGATTCAGGCAGACAGTCAGGAAAAGCTATTACAGCACCTAATCTTTGTAAAAGACGTAGTGACCTCCCTGGGGTATAGTATAAACGAAAAAAAATCCAAACTAGTCCCCACTCAAAATATTGTATTCGTAGGAGCAAGCCTGGACACAGCAACACAGATGGCAGTCCTTACTCCAGAAAAACAAGCCTACCTGACAGGCTATTTTTCTCAACTAGCCACCAAAACCCAGTTATCTGCAAAGAAAATCATGCAAGCTGTAGGGTTCATGGCCTACTCATTCCATATGCCAGACTGCATATGAGGAAACTGCAATGGTACCTAAAAAGCCTTTGGTGTCAACACTCTCAGGACCTGGAAACTATCATACCAGTCATTACCCTGTCTAAGGAAAGATTTTCTTTGGTGGGCAGCAGCATGCAACCACAACCAGGGTCTTCCTTTCTCACAACCCTGCGTCACTCAGACCTCACCACAGATGCGACAGATTATGCCTGGGGTGCACACCTGGACTGTAGGTACATTCAGGGCTATTCGATCCCAAATGAAATACATCTGCACATCAATTAAAAAGCGATGCTAGGTGTTCAGCACGCTCTGACAACTTTCAGAGCCCTGCTCTCCCCAGGGCCTCTACTGATCAAAACAGACAACACCACAGTGATGTGGTATATCAACAAATGGGGAGGAACTCACTCTTATCCTCTTTGCAGGCTCACCATGACCCTTTAACACACAGCTTCAGCCATACAAATTCACCTGCTAGCACAATTCCTGCCAGGCTCCCTAAACTCTCTGCCAGACAACTTAAGCAGAAACCTGCTAGACCCACACGAGTGTCAGCTAGACCACAGAACCTTCAGCCTTGTAACCCAGAAATGGGACACCCCCAAGGTGGACCTCTTTGCCTCCCACAACAACCACCAGCTCAGCAAATTCTGCACCATGGAACTTCACAGCAAGGCCTGGAAAGTGGGTGCTCCTATCCTTCTAATGGGTAAACCTCTTGATCTATGCATTTTCCCCCTCTACCACTAATTTCAAGGGTACTGCTCAAACTAAGGGAAGAAAAACCAAGGGCAATCTTGATTGCCCCAGACTGGCCACGCCAGCACTGGGTACCCACTGCTGCGCAGCTGGTCACCCCTGCCACCATGGCACCTACCCCAATCCCAACACTCTTGACCCAGAAGAATGGAAAATTCATGCATCCACAATTGCAGACAATGAACCTTGCAGCCTGGCTTATTGCCTGATCTCTCCACCATCTGCCAGCTTAAGCAAACAAGTCCTGGATATTATACATGAGGCCAGATTCCACAGCAATGGAAAATCCTATGCTGACAAGTGGAAACTGTATCGCACCTGGATCCAGGCTAAAGGAGCTGAAACAGCACAGCCCTCCCTACCTCTCATCCTGGATTACCTAGCAGAACTACTACACAGGGGGCCTATCCTTCTCTTTTCATGCCTCTGCCATCTCTGCTCATTATAGCACAGAGCCACCTCTCTTCTCTCACCCTCTCATCAAACAGTTCCTATGAGTGGCTAACAATTTAAGGTCACCCAGAAGAGCTCCTGCCCCAGCTTGGGACCTTAACTGTGTGTTGGAAAAACTTACACTACCCCCCTTTGAACCTGCAGCTTCAGGAGAGTTAAAATTCCTCTCTTGGAAAACAGCCTTGCTTCTGGCCATTACTTCAGCTAGAAGAGTTCCAGAGCTACAAGCACTCATGGCTGTAGAACCGTTCATCATTTTCCATGCCAACAGGATGTCTCTCAGGACTAACACAACTTTCATGCCTAAAGTAGTGTCCAGTGTGGCTCTCAACCAATCAGTTCATTTGCCCACTTTTTTCCGTAACCCACAAAACAAGGGGGAAAGAATTCTGTATTCTCTAGATGTACACAGACAGATAGGAAAACTGACCAGTGCTAGTGAGCTTTGCAGCAGGGGCAGAGGGCAAGGCCATATCCAAGCAAACAGTCTCCAAATGGATAGCACACTGCATCCATTTCTGCTACAAACACCATGGCAAACCACCCCCTAAGGGGGTCAGGACGCATTCCACCAGGGCAACCTCCACTTCTGCAGCTTTTCTCAGAGGGGTCCCTACCAGGGACATCCTGGAGGCTGCAGCATGGACTTCTGTTCATATCTTCACCAGGCATTACCACCAGCCTATCTTCTCCAAGTCCAGGGCAGGCTTTGCAACCGCAGTCTTGTAGGGCATCCTAGCCAGCCCCCAGTCTTCTTGACTGCCCCTCCACCCTTTTCTTCAGCTTTGGAAATCAACCGAAGTGTGATGACTGCAACAGTGAAACACAAAGAACATAGTATATTTGTGTACACTTACCATAAATGTAGATGTTCAAGTGTATTCACTGTTGCAGTCCTGGTTTCCCACCCTCCATCCCCCTTGTCTCTCTCTTTCTCTCTCTCACCTCCTCACACCGTACAGGGACTTTTTGGTATTTACTTTCTACTGGTGGTGTTCTTCCACCATAGTCTAGCTCCATATTTGGGGACTCCTGACAGTTGGGGTAAGAAAAACTGATGTAATGGCATCAGCTGCCTGATTTTATACCACTGACGACCTGACGTCAGTCCTGGAGCGACAGCAACTGACGCAGAAATACTAAGCCTCTGGTATTTGGGCCGACTGAGGGCTACCCCTGGCAGGAAAACCCAAGTGTGATGACTGCAACAGTGAATACACTCGGAACATCTACATTTATGGTAAATGTACACAACTGTAATTTCCCCTGCCTGTACTCCCTTTTCCGGAGGCATCCTGGGGCAGCTGGGATGGGTTCCCAGACTTGCTTTCTGCTTCCATAAGTCCCTTTTAGGAAGTAGCCCCAGTTTATGTAGGCTGTGTTGAGTGAACCTCACAAACTTCACCTCTGAATTGTTTTGGCTGGTCTTACTGTGCAAATTATGGTGGGAATCTCTTTGAGGGTTCTAATCCAAACTCTGGGCGGACAGAAAAGAGCAAAGGATGGCATGGACTGATGCCACCTTTATACTAGACATGTGCAGGTATCCCAGAGAATGTTGAGTTAGTGCAGGTGGTGGGAGAGGTCCTCAGTTCTGAAAAAGTAGCCAGATTGTCCATATTGTACCTGAGGAAGAGATTCCTCTTGTGATGTATGTAACAGTGATAATACTTGAACATCTACTGCTATGGTAAGTTCCTTGCACAGTTTTGCTTTGTGTCACAGGGTGGATAGACTTGCTCTCTGTTCAGTGGTTAGTATCTTGGTGTCTCTAATGGTGAGTTGTGTACAGCCATTGTTTTTGTGATTTCAGAGGTGAGGTGAGGTGTTTGATGAAGTGATTTGGGCACTTTGTGAGAGGCCTCTCTGGTATTTTCACTTGTAGCTGTTGCAGGCTCTGCCGACTAATAGAATGGACAGAGGAGATGCTGTGGGGATTAAATCTGTCATCTTGGCAAAGGATCCTGCAGGATGAGTGGTTGCTGTTGCTATGGATAGGGAATACTACCCTGTTTGGTTTGCTATCACTGGGACCCACTACAGAACAAGCAGTTTGGAAAACAGATGGATGATAAAAGTAGTATCACTTGCAAAAGGGAAATCTTTGTATGTCGGGGAAAGGCAAAGGTTAAGTACTGAAACTGTGATGTCCTTCAAGGATGCATCTGCAGTCCTAACAAATGGGTTGTCCTGCCTCAGGCAGCCCTTCGGTCGGCCAGATTCCAAAGTCTGGGTCTGGCCTCTGCTGATGTCGCATTTCACCCGACGTCATAGCTGCTGTTAACCGGGTATAAAGGCATCAGCCGACGCCATTTTCCTCAGTCTTTCTTGCCGCGTGGCGCCCGAAGCAGAAGCTGTTCACAAGTGCCGGTCGGTCAGAACCAGAGATTGCTACTACCGAAGACTTCTAAAAAGCTAAGTACCCCGTTGGGGACTCTTTCTTGCCTCAGCCGATGTCAGAAAAAGTGAATAACTGTTTAACTTGTGGAAAACAAATACCTCATAAAGATTTCCACTCTTACTGCCTACCTTGTTTAGGCCCAGACCACGACGTAGCAGCTTGTCTAGCCTGTGCTTCCTTCAACCGACGGACACTTAGACGTCGGTCGGAGTTTGCAGAGGAGTTTTTCGGCTCCGCTTTTGCTTATAACATGCCGTCGGAGACTCCGACTTCACAATTAGCTAAAAAGCGTAAGGAAAAGGACCGACACTCGTGGTCCGCGGTTTCAGCCGAAACCGTGGTTAAGCCAACCACGAGTGTCTCTGTTTCGGCTGAAACAGAGTCCACGGTTCTTCCTTCGGCCGAAAGCATGCCTCCTACCGAGGCCTCATCCAGCGTGGCTGAATCTGCTACTGAATTTCCACCTGCTCTTGCAGGTTCTCAGGATTTATCAGATACTATCCCCTTAGATATATCTTCTCCTACACGTGGAGCTGCTAGGCCCCCTGCATCCATGTCAATTAAGGCCTTTGCCAGGGCTAAAGCAGCTAAATCAACAAAGACCGTGCCTGCTAAAACCCCCTCTCACAGGCCTAGCTCTAGTGCTCAAATGCTTAGTCTAGCAGAAGATCTCATTTCTTTGATCAGGGGATCCCAGCCTCACCCTGACAGGGCCTCTCACCCCCCTCTAGAGAAGAGGCCTAGAGCAGAGCCCCCTGAGCCAGTTTCTACAGATTACTCCTCTGATGATTCAGAAAATACAAACCCTCCAGAAGGCCCTTATTCTCCATACGAGGACTCTGATGCAGAAGACTCCATTCCTTCTGCCTCTCCTCCTGAGGAATTTTCTTTTGGGGAAACCTTGCATGCTATGCAATTTCAATGGCAGGGCCAGGATTTTTCAGACTCTAGGAAAAGGCTTAGGACCTTTTTACATTTGCCACAGCATAGGCCTTTAGCCATTCCTCCAGTACTTACTGTTGTGGATGATGCATTTAATGATGCTTGTACTGCTCCTGACTCTCTTCCTCCGGCCCCTGCTAAGCCTGACAGATACTACAGGGTTCCGGACACACATTATCACTTGTATAAGGCTCCTATTGCAGATCCTGAAACTATTTCACAGGGCCCCAAAGCTGTAGCAGCTGCCTCTGCCAAAAACCCCCTCCCCTCTGAAAGAGAATCTAGGGCCTTAGAGAGATGGGGTAAAAAAGTTTATACTTCTGCTACTCTTTCGGCTAGGGCCTTAAACTGCCAATTCCACATGATTCAGTATCAGGAATTTATGTTAGATCAGCTAACTAAAAAACTGTCCTCGCCTGAACCTTTAGACCGAAAGTCCCTTCAGGAAGTGGTACATAACATTCAGCAGGTCAGTAATCATTCCTTAAAATGCGGCTATGATGCACTGGAGGCTTCCTTTAGATCAGCTATGACTGGTACAGTAATCAGAAGGGCAATAGTGTAGTGGTTAGAGCATATGCTTTGCAAACAACCATTCTTGGTTCGATCCCCACTGAGACCAATTTGCAAAGGTGGAAGAGAAGGCAAAATCTGTCCAGACAGTCAAGGATTTCTTACAGGTCCAGCCTCCGAGGTTTAGTAGGAACTGGCCTTCCAAGAATTGGTCCTTTCCAGACACCAACAGAGCACAGAGAGGCAGGAATAGGCACCCAAGAGGCAGAGGTCAATCCAGAGGTGCCTACAGGGGACGTCCGTGGCAGCCTAACAACCAGAGAAGTACTGCCACAGATCCAGCCACTACCACTTCCACAGGACAATCACAGTGACTTGGCTCTGAAACCGCCTACCAGGGAACAACTAGAAGCACCCTTAGGCGGAAAGCTAGCCTTATTTTCAGTAAACTGGCATTACATTACAGGAGACAAATGGATTTTACAGACAATAGACAAAGGTTACAGGTTTCACTTCCATACTCTACCAAGGAAGAGAGGAATGCCAAACCTACCTCCAACTCAAAAGACAAACGCTCTAGAGTAAATAGACCACTTACTAAGGATGAGAGCTATAGAAAAGGTACCGTCTATGGAACAAGGGCAAGGATTTTACTCAAGACTTTTCCTGGTGCCAAGAAAGGAAAACCAATGGAGACCTATTCTCGACCTGTCCACTCTAAACACATATCTCATTGTTCCAAAATTCAAGATGCTGACCCTACAGCAGCTTCTTTCCATGCTGGGCAAGGAGTCTTGGCTGGTAACTCTAGATCTCAAGGAGGCATACCTGCACGTCCCCATACGACCAAATTGCAGAAGATACCTCAGATTTCTTGCAGGATCAGAGCATTATCAATTCTCAGCATTGCCTTTTGGCTTATCTACTGCGCCCAGAGTATTCACGAAATGCCTGGCATCAGTAATTGCTCATTGCAGGCTTCAGGGAATTCAAATTTACCCATACCTGGACGACTGCCTGTTACAAGCGGACAACAAAAACAAATTAATAAAAGATTTGAGAAAGGTCATTCACCTATTGCAAGCCCTGGGATACACAGTCAACATAAAAAAGTCAAGGCTGATACCATCCCAAAGTATAACTTTCTTGGGTGCGAATCTGGACACATCAAGCCAAATGGCATTCCTCACACCAGAAAAGCAGAAGCACCTACCAATCTATTTCATGGCATTAACAACGCAGAACCAGCTTACAGCAAGGAAAGTCCTGCAAGCCCTGGGTTACATGGCATCCTGCATAATACTGATTCCACATGCCAGACTACATATGAGGAAGTTGCAATGGTACCTAAGGAATTTATGGTCTCAGCACAAGCACAGCCTAGAAACCCAAATTCCAATAATTCCATGCCTGAAGCAAGAATTCCAATGGTGGGCTCTGGCCTGTCAATTGAACAAAGGACTGCCCTTCCACAGCCCTCACCCAAGCCAGACTATCACCACGGACGCCTCAGACCTCGGTTGGGGGGCACACATGGTGGACAAGTGCATACAAGGCTTATGGACTCAAGACCAGCTGAACCTACACATAAATCAAAAAGAGATGCTGGCAGTAAAGCTGGCAATTCTGACATTCAGACCGTTTCTTCAACAGGGTCATTTGCTGATAAGGACGGACAACACCACAGTTATGTGGTATATCAACAAACAGGGAGGCACACATCCATATCCTCTATGCCGGATGGCAATGGACCTCTGGAATGTGGCCCTGAACCTCAACATTCAGCTCCAGGCAATATTTGTGCCAGGAAAGGAAAATATACTAGCAGACATCTTAAGCAGAACTACCATGGATGCCCACGAATGGATGCTGCATCCAGACATCTTCAAATCCATTACAAAGAAATGGGGACTACCAGAAATAGACCTATTTGCATCCCCACACAACCACCAATTGAAAAAATTCTGCACAAGGACATACCACCCACTAGCTTGGAAGGTGGACTCCCTATCTTTCAGTTGGGAAAACCTGACAGCATATGCATTCCCACCTCTTCCTTTGATGCACAAAGTGCTACTGAAGATCAAAGAAGATCACCCGAGGATCATCCTGATAGCTCCAGACTGGCCGAGGCAGCATTGGTACCCACTACTGAGGAGTATGGCTCGGGAACACGCATGGCCTCTACCCCTAGTTCCTTTACTGCTAACACAGAACAACTTCAAAATCCTGCATCCAAACTTGAAAACACTGCAGCTAGCTGCTTGGAACATTGCATAAGACAAAATAACCCAGATTTATCTCAAAGGGTTAAAGACATGATCTTGGAGGCTCGCAGACCCTCAACAAGAAAAACTTATTCAGCAAAATGGAAAAGATACCTCATTTGGAGTGCAGCAAAAGGAGAAAATGTATCACTGGCAAACATAGCTAACATCCTGGAATACCTAGCAGAGCTTTTCCACAATGGCCTGTCCTACTCCTCCATTAAGATTCATGCGTCAGCAATTTCAGCAGAATACAACATGGATCCTCCAGTCTTTTCTCATCCTCTACTCAGGCAGTTCCTGAGAGGAATTAAAAATGTAAAGCCACCAAGGAAGCCACCATTGCCTACATGGGACTTGAACTTTGTGTTAGAAAAGTTGACACTTCCCCCTTTCCCTTTTGAACCAGCAGCAACAGCAGAATTACAGTACTTATCTTGGAAAACTGCTTTCCTGCTTGCAATCACTTCAGCAAGAAGGGTTTCTGAATTACAGGCATTAATGGCAGTACAGCCCTTCCTTATCTTCCATCAGGATAGAGTGTCCATGAGAACTAATCCTACCTTTATGCCAAAGGTGGTCTCCAGGGTATCATTAAACCAAGCAATCCACCTACCTACATTCTTCCCCAACCCACAGAACAGGGGGGAAAGACTACTACATACCTTGGATGTGCATAGACAATTGCTCTACTACCTGGACAGAACCAAGAACAATAGGAAAACTGACCAGCTTCTGGTAGCATATGCAACAGGAATGGAAGGAAAAGCAATTTCAAAACAGACAATCTCAAAATGGATAGGAAATTGCATTAGATTTTGTTACTCTTATCATGGAAAGACAACTCCAGAAAACATCAGACCTCATTCCACTAGGGCTACAGCCACTACTACAGCTTTTTTACGAGGAGTGGCTACCAAAGACATTTTAGAGGCTGCTACTTGGAGCTCCGTGCATACATTTGCCAAGCATTACAATCTACCTTTATACTCCAGATCCCGAGCAAATTTTGCCACTGCTGTTTTGCAAGGGATCTTAACTACACCATAATCTTCTTAGTACCTCCTCCCCCAGTTTGGCTATGGTATTCTACCCATTTGTTAGGACTGCAGATGCATCCTTGAAGGACATAGTACAGTTTTGTACCTACCATAAATGTAGATGTCCGAGAGGTATGCATCTGCAGTCAGGATTACCCACCCTCCTTCCCCTCTGTGGTACTCCTAGGGTATTTGCCCATCTTGTAGCTAGCTGGGGGAATCTATTATGGTGTATTTGTTTGTATATATGTATATACATGTTTATTTCTATTTGTTTTCTATTGTTTGGAAACATTTGCATTTATCCAAATTTAGCCTTCCAAGAGGGCACCTGGCATCTGGGGCAAGAAACACTGAGGAAAATGGTGTCGGCTGATGCCTTTATACCCGGTTAACAGCAGCTATGACGTCGGGTGAAGTGCGACATCAGCCGAGGCCAGACCCAGACTTTGGAATCTGGCCGACCGAAGGGCTGCCTGAGGCAGGACAACCCATTTGTTAGGACTGCAGATGCATACCTCTCGGACATCTACATTTATGGTAGGTACAAAACTGTACTTTTCTGTATGTGCACTATATAAACTATGTGCACTGTCCTCAGAGGACATTGCTGAAATTGTTATTAGCTGACTTATCAATGGCCGGCATTTTTTTCTCTCAGTACTTTTTGATTCCATGCAGATAAGCATCAAGCATCCTCCTACTGGACTTGAACCCAATTGTTTCCTTATAGTGGTGGTGGTGGGGGATCTCCTAGACCAGTGGGGGAGAGCCGAAGCATCTGAAAGGGGCAGTCATGTAGGCATCTATGAGGGTTGCTGGCAGCCTGGCTATGATGGTGTTTTTCTATGTCCATAGCCCCTCCTGTATGTAGGATGCTTGTAACCCATGTCACTGTAGGGATCACAGTCTTCCTCATGTAAAAACATGTTCCTGTACACCTGCTGTTGAAGGATGACATGTAAATGGATTAATGCTCCAGGCCTACTCCTTACCTCCCTTCCTTCAAGGGATTGTAGTAAAGGGTGATCCTTGTGGTGCTGTCGCACTTCATCCTTCTCAAACTAGCTACTGCAGATGCCCAGGCATGTAATCAGACTTGCCTCACCTAAGTCATACATGGAGCTGTATCTCTGCTGACCACCAGAGCTGGTGGTTTCAGATTCCTTTGTACTGAACTATTGAATGGTGGAAAAGATAAAGCTGATCTAAATGGGGTTGTGCTTCAAGTGCAGGACATACCTTTTCATAATTCAAATCAAACCGAATTGGTCATTTAGAAAAGCAATTGAGTTCATGAAGATGTGGAATAAAACTTTGTTCCCTTAAGGTGGGTATATACTGTAAAATAAATAAATAAAAAACAAAACCAAGACAGGTGCAGGGATTATGTTGAGTGAATTTGTTTGCCTCCCATATTAATTATTTTACTTGGAGGGTTGATCAGAAGGCTTTACTAGAACTGACTCCATACTTACATTTTTTTGAGGGGTTTGGTAGTTTTTGTTTCGGTGACATATAACTTGGCTCATCTGGTATTGCCATTTATGTACAAAAGGACAGCTTTGACTCTTCATTCTGTCCCTACATATTCCCCTAGTCCTGTCCAGAGTGAGCCCTCTTCTTATCTCACAAACTAAGATGATGCTTGGGGGTGGGTGGAGGAATAAGGTCAAATGCTTGGGTATGGGTGGAGGAATAAGGTCAAATCTTAAGTAGTTTACTTCATTTGGTCTTCAGCCTGTGGGATGTGGGATACCGGATCCCTATCGGATCCAAGCCGGCAATCTCACTAGCATCTGCTCCAAGCTCCTCCCCTTACCCATAATACACCTCCACTACCTTCCAACCCCCAGATCTCATTTGCCGCGGCTAGCTGAAGCATTGTGATCTCCAGAGCTTTGAGCAGTAAGTGGGTATTAAAGCTTTTAGAATGCATTTTCTCTCTCTAACTTTCAGGATAGTGGTTAGTGTAGGTTCTCCTTTTCCTCCCCTCACTTGGTGCGTTGTGTGTGTAAACTTTAGTGTTGTTTAGCATAGTTAGTGTACTTGCTTCCCCTCCCCCCTCATTTTGTGTGTGTGTGTGTGTGTGTGTGTGTGTGTGTGTGTGTGTGTGTGTGTGTGTGTGTGGTGAGTATTTTTTCAGCGGGAAAGTAGTATTTTTTTTCTATCTACTTATTTTCCCTCTTTTCTAAATGGCTGATAAGCTGGTGTTTAAAAGGTGCACTGAGTGGCCATAAGTTGTCCTCAGCAGATGCCCACACTCTTTGTGTAATGTGCTTGGGTGTGGCCCATCTCAGTACAGACTGCTCTATATGGGCAGGTTTTAACCCGCGCACAGTCAAGGACAGGAAGGCTAAGTTGGCCCTGAAAGGCCTTCTTCCCACTTCTGAGGCGGTTGCCTCGTCCTCAGTTTTGGTCACAGGGGCTGCTGTGGCCGCCTCCTTCTTCTCTTGCCCTTGCTTCTCCTCCCTCCCAGGCTGGAACTCAACCTCCCGTTTCAAAGCCTGCGGAAGCGGAGCGGAAAAAGGGCAGAGAGAAGGAGAGAGAGCCATAATCCAGGACCGAGAAATGTAAGAGGTCCTCGGACTTCCCTTCACCTGCTAAGAGTCATAGGGTCCGTAGCTCCGATATCCGTGATTTTCCCCAGAGCCGGAGGAGACACGCTCAACATCTAGGGCCTTGATGCCCCGACCCGCAAGGTTGGAGTCTGTGGCCTCATCGAGGTCCATGCATAAAATGATGAGGGGGGTTCATTCGTACTCAGATCCAGATGGGGGTCTTGCCCACCCCCTCTCCCTCAGGAGGGGGGAGCTCACTTCCATTTTTTACACCGATTTCTCCTTCTCCAATTCATGCACCGGGCTCTGAGTACTCTGATCCGAGGCTGGCTTTAGTCAGGAGGTTGACGCTGGTGGTACCTGCTTCTTCGACACCGACAGCTGCCTGGAGCATGTCAGGTCCGACCAGCTTAGATCTGAGCCGCTCTCTGAGCCAGAGCGGGGGTGTTGGATCCGAGGGAGTGGAACTTTTTTCATCGGCTCCACC
The DNA here is from genome assembly GCF_019279795.1 of Protopterus annectens. Taxonomy (NCBI): domain Eukaryota; kingdom Metazoa; phylum Chordata; order Ceratodontiformes; family Protopteridae; genus Protopterus; species Protopterus annectens. Next base: position 793,461,384 of record NC_056744.1, read on the forward strand.
TTTGTCGGGCCAAGTTTACACCCTTGGAGCTCCGTCCACTTCGGGCCCAGCTCTGATTCTCTCGTCAGACTTGGGGAGACTGGCTTTCTTATTGGTTCTACAGGAGGTTAGTTCTCCCTTGGCATTCGACATAGTAGAACAGGTTCTCTCCAGGGGCGGCTCGTCCTATTGGTCTGCCGGACTGCAGTCCTCCCACCTAAAAAAAACCCCAAAAAAATATCTGTAAAACAAAAAATTCACGAGCCCCGATCCCCTCCTTCAGACTGCCTTACCAGCAGTCCGGATAGGGACAAACAGGTACCCAGCAATCATTGCTGTGAGATACCAGGATTCTGTGCGGTGACCACCGCACAGAGGAGCTCCGGACTGCTTCAGCCGCAGTCAGAAGACTCGGAACCAATGAGAGGACTGAGCTGCTCTCGCGGGACTTGCGAGATTTTCAGTGCATGGTGCGTGGGCTTCATGGATGGAAACAGGTTGCTTCGGTCGCTGGGCTGGTAGGTGAAGGAGCAAAGGGTGTGTGTGGATTGCTTCATGTGTTCATTCGGTTGCAGGGGTCACTGATCGCTGGATTTCGTTCGGTGGATTAGTTGGGCTGGTAGGAGGTCACTGAAGGGGCTGATCGCTTGATTTTAGTACCGGGCGGGTGTGTTTGTTCGATGAATTACCTGGGCTGGCTGGTAGGAGGTCGCTGATCGCTGGATTACTTGGGCTGGCTGGTAGGAGGTCGCTGATCGCTGGATTACATGGGCTGGTAGGAGGTCGCTGAAGGGAGGTGTGTGTCTGTGTGTGTGTGTATCTATGTGTCTGTCTGTGTGTACTTCATCTTGTATCCAGGAGGTGCGAGTTGGGAGTTGGATGTTGTCTTGCTGCCATTTATAATTGGTCTGGATTTTGTTCCTTGCACACTACAATGGTAACAAGCAGCACTTATCCACTTTACCATTTCAGATTCATCAGTTTGATTTTGAAAAGTCAAAGTTTCCTGAACAGTACAGTGTTTTTATGGCTTGCAAGAAATAAAAAGCCTGGGCAGTATTGTAAAATGCAATCTCTTTAGCTGCCATGTTACATAATGTATTTCCCTTTAACATATGGGAACTATTAGTTTTATAAACAGCACATTTTATCACAGCTATTTCCTCTCAGTAATAAAAAATGCAGCTAATAGTTGACTAACAAAATATTACCTTTTGTCGGAAAATCTGATGATGATAGGGAGCACAACTCTCTCCACAATGTTGTGAAGTCATGTGTTGTTCCAAAAGCATATCTGTAATTTGTATATGTACTTTCTGTCTTTCCTTGGGCTATTTTATGTACCTCAGTGTTTATTAATTCAGAAACTTTTTCTGACACATTTCCACTTAATTTTCCAAGCAACAAGACTTGATCAACAGTACACACGGCAAATGCTGCCATAACTGATCCATCCTGTCTCTGAATACATGAACCATCCACAATAAGGATTAGATTTGCATTCTGAGGTAGAACATCTTTTACATCAAGCCTTGGAGAAAGCACAGGGTTAACAATAAAAACCTTCTCTGCTGGGATAAGAGTGGCAGATTTAATGGAGGGCATATAATAATTCTTATTAAATATGGGTTATTTAATAGCATGAGTTCATACTGGGACAAACCCAAAGCTGAGAAATACTGGGTCTTGGTTTTCAACAGAAGAGCTTTTACTGACTGCAAGATTGCTATGAAAGTTTCATTGTTTTGTGTGATGGCAGATATCATGCCAATGAGTCATGATGTGGCAGACACATCTCTAAGATAATGTGCGAGTGTAACAGCTATGGGGTCTGTGTTACTGCTGAAGGAAGCTACAGGTATAAAGTTAGTATTTCTGTGTTGTGCTAATAACTCTTACTCTACATATAGGCACTCACAACAAAACAGCAAAAAAATATTATTTAGAGAAGATTATCAGCTGAAGAGCAGTTTGGTTATGGTTTTTAAATGAGTCAGTGCACGTTTGTGATGATCTCACTATGATAAACCGCTCTGGAGCATCCTTAAGTTATTCTAAAAAAGGTTTTATTATGTCTGTGTCTGTGAAGTTAGAAATCCATTGTCTACAATAGTCTGCTGAACCAAGAAAGACTGAGTTGTTTAAGGGTTACTGGATATGGCATGGATTAAATAGCAATAATACAAAAAGGTAAAATGTGTTGAGGTCCTATAAAAAGAAGATGGTCCAGGTATTGAACATGTGGTTTTGATAACTGCATTTTTTTACTTTAAACTCTCAATTTCATAGTTCAGTTAAAAGAAAAAAAGAGTATTGTGCTAACAATGCAAAACCAAATGTGATGCTAGAAGTGAAGCATTAATATACTATACCAAAATAGATCCACAACAGAGTTGGATTTTGTCCAGTTGTCATTTTTTTCTTGTGCAAATAGTCAGTGACTATGCAGCCTTGTGGTAATCTAGTCCAGGTGTACTTCTGACCTTTATTTGCAAAGATAAATAAGTACTTACTACCTGCATGAATTGAGATGAAGAAAAAAGCAGGAAGAATTATCAACAACTGCAAAGATACTTGAATTACAGGAATCAAACATAGGTTTAAAGCAAAGATGTTAAGTTGTCTATCTCGCCTTCATTCTTGCTGGATGGGTTCGGAGCCGACCTCGGCTCCGACTCGGCCACTCTAAAAGCTCGAGAGTTGGTTCCACCGGCTCGAGGCTCCCCTTATATCCCACAATGCTAGGCGAGAGTTATCCCAGATCTCGTTTGCCGCTACAGCTTCGAGGTTGGTTGCTTCTACCGGTTCCTGGTGAGTGTTAGCTTTTTCTTCTAAAAGTTACTCTTTTTTTCCCCTTTTTAAGTTAAATTCTTCCTAGTTTAGTGTAGATCATAGAACTTATCCCCGACCCTAATTTTTCCCGTTTCTTTATTAAAAGAACTGTTGATTCTCCCTTTGGGCCTTTGGCCTTCCCTTCCCTAGGGAGTGTTTGTGTAGTTTTACTTAATATTTTGGTACTTAATTTTTAGTATTTCTACTAAAATTATTAATTTTTACTGACAGGGTATAACTTGTGTGTTTGGGTGTGTGTTTGTGTACACCTGTCAGTTAGGAATATGTCAAAAGAAGCAAAGGTCTCCGGATTCAAGAAGTGTGATGCGTGCTGTCAGAAAATGTCTCTGACAGACGCTCACACTTCTTGTGTCTATTGTCTGGGGCCTTTGCACCTGCAGGACTCCTGTGCTGTGTGCCATGGCTTCAGCCCCAGGGTCCTGCAGGAAAGAAAAAACAAGCTGATTTTGAGAGGCTTGTTGAAGCCAGAGGATTCCCTGTCAGTGTCAACAGGGAAGCCCTCTAAGGCATCGAGGTCTTCGGCTCCGGCTTCTGAGCCGAGACCTCAGGTTGTTCAACCTTTACCTTTATCGGCTCCGGCTGGAGCCGATAAGTCTCAGTCCACAGTTTCTGTGGCTTCCTCGGCTCCGGCGGAGCCGAGGTTAACGAGGTACCCGTGTCGGCTCCGACAAGATCTTCGGAGCCGAAAACTAGAAAGAGGTCTAGGTCACCTTCTCTTGGCTCCGTTCATTCGGCTCCAGGATCTCCCCTGCTGTCTGAACGGTGCCAAAGGTCTCATTCCTCTAGGTCATCGAGGCTGTCCGATCATGACCTTCAGAGAGTGGTGAGTCGACTACTTAAGTCCGAGGCACTAGCCCAGATGCTTCAGAGCCCGACTCATCAGTCGGTGCCTGCCCCGGTCCATCAACTCTTTCCTCCTTCGACTCTTTTGAGTTCGGAGCCGGGTCGTCGGAACCGAGACTGTGGTTGCCGGGCCGAGACAATTGTCTTCGGCTCCGTCGTCGGCTCCGTTTTCTTCTTTGGAGGAATCTCGGAGCGGACTTCCCTCGTCGGCTCGAGGGGTGAGTGGCATCGGACCCTTGTCCGACCCCTCTCCTCTCGGTGCTTGGCTGGTGAGTTCGGCTCCGACATTGGCCTCGGAGCCATCACTGTCGGTGCCGAGGGGGGTTCTTAGCTCCTCGGAGCGGGAACCTCTGGCTCTGCCTGACGGGGGTGCATTCGAGGTCATGCGGAGTGTGTTAGAGCCTGGCTCTACTCCACAGTCGGCTCCGTCAGCCCCTCCCTCGATGCTGCCTCAGGGTAAGTCGACTCACTCTCATCCCGGACCGCAGAGAGCCAGCTCCTCAGGAGCCCCTGTGGGATTTCATCCTCTTCCGAGGCCTCTCCTGATTTGGCAGAAGAGCCCCCTCGGAAGAGGAAGTGCAAGAGGAAGCACATTGACTCACCTGAGTCTATCACGTCAGACACAGATCTGGATGATTCTGAGGGTTCCCCGTTCCCCTTCTGAAGATGTCTCATTTGCAGACATTCTGGAGATCCTGAAACAGAGGGAAATTGGCCAGCCCTCAACCCTTCGGAGGACGAATCTGTGTATCTTGAGGCATTTGGCTCTCGTACTTCCACCTCCTGGGTGTCCCCCTTGACCCCCTCATGCAGGTGGTTGCTAAGAAGGCATGGGCGGCTCCTGATTCAGTGGACCCCACTCCCAGGAGACCCTCTAAATTCATCACAGCTCCATCAGACAAGCAATTTTTATCAAAAGGAGTTTCTGTGGATGCTATGGTGGTAGCTGCTGCCACAAAGAAGGAACTGGCTGATCCTTCGGTGCCTGTCCATCCACCTAACAAGGAATCTAGGTCCATGGATAGGTACGGGAAGCGGATGTTCTCCTCAGCGACATTTACCATGCGTTCGCTGAATTACCTGTGCCATTTCACTCGTCTTCAAAGGGACTTGATCAAGGAAGCGAGTGAGATGTTAAAGGATCCTACAGCTGCGGGTTTCCAAGATAAAATGAACACGCAGCTGGCTACCCTTAATTCCATATCTAACTCCTCCATGCGCCTCCTCTCTTATGCAGCTGATGGAGCGAGCAGAGCCGCAGGGACAGGTGTAGCCTTACGTAGGCACGCCTGGATGCGGCTGTGCAATTTTGCGGACCCTTTCAAGACGTCTTTCACGAACTCCCCTTTTGATGGATCATCTCTCTTTGGTCCTCAAGTGAAAGAAACCCTGACTAGGTGCGAGACTGATGGCAAGACCCTTTCTGCCGTCGGAGTCCGTTTTTCGACTCCTTCTAGGCCTTACCCCAAAGGCCAGAAGGGTGGGAAGATGTGGTTCCGTAAACAATCTCAAGGGACTTCGCCTGACGACAGAGTCGTTTTCCTACCAGAGGCAGAGGTGGGAATAACAATGGTAGACGCCGCCCTAGGGGCAGGGGGGGTCCGCAGAACCAGGGCAATCGGGAAGCCTTTCCTGACAAGCCCTTTCAGCATCCCTGAGGTGTTGCCCGACTGCCCATCTTCGGAGGCAGTCGGGGGAAGATTGTCACTGTACCCAGAAGCCTGGCTATCCCTGACTCAAGACAAATGGGTACAGTCCATCATTTCCGAAGGCTATTCTATCCCCTTTCTTCGTTTTCCAAATCAGTCAAAAAAATCCCTTCCAGATGTTCCACCCGCTCAAAGGGATATAGCAGCTTTGGAAATTTCAAAACTGCTTGCAAAAAGAGCAATTCAGACAGTGCCAGCAGACCAACAAGGATCCGGAATCTACTCAAGGTTCTTTTTAGTTCCAAAGAAAACAAGGGACTGGAGACCGATTTTGGATCTCAGTGTCTTGAACAAATCAGTCAAGAAAACAAGATTTCGGATGGTCACGCTGCAATCCATCCTTCCCCTTTTGGGCAAAGGAAACTGGATGTGCTCTATAGACTTTCGGGATGCGTACTATCACATAAAGATGAACAGACGCTCCAGAAGATTCCTCCGCTTCAGGCTGGGAACCAGTCATTTTCAGTTCAGGGCCCTGCCCTTTGGTCTCACCACTGCCCGGCGGGTGTTTACCAAATGCATGGCAGTGGTAGCTTCTCACCTGAGTCGACAAGGATTCCAGGTGTTTCCATATTTGGACGACTGGCTTCTCACAGCTCCCACCAAGCATCTCCTTCTGATGGCCAGAGATTATACTTTTCGCGTTTGTCAAAAACTGGGGATTTCAATAAATTGCGAAAAGTCTGTTTTGTCGCCTTGTCGTACTATTACCTACATAGGCGCAAATTTAGATACTATAAACATGTCTGCAAGGCTAACGAACCAAAGGATATCAGACATTCACAAATTGGTGTCACTTCTTCTCAACAACAACAGAGTCAAAGCCAGGTTGGTTCTAAAGGTGTTGGGAATCATGGCAGCGGCTATACCTCTCCTTCCATTGGCCAGATACCACATGCGGATCCTTCAGTGGATGCTTTTACCCAATGGTCATACCAGGAACTTCCAATGTCTCACACCATTATGATCACGCAAGCGTGCAAAAGCATCTCATGTGGTGGATGTCTTCCCCAGCTCCTGTCGGAAGACCATTTGTTCCACCTCCTCCGGTTGCTACTCTGACAGCGGATGCCTCCCTGATCGGGTGGGGGCATTATCAGGGCAGGACAGTCCAGGGCACATGGCAACCAAGCGAATGCCACTTGCACATAAATGTTCTGGAGATGAGAGCAGTGCTTTTAACGTTGCAAGCCCTTCAAGACTCTCTTCCCTTGGGAACAATTGCAATCCAGACAGACAATATGTCTGTAGTGTGGTACATCAACAAACAAGGCGGAACCAGATCATACCCCCTGTGTCGAGAAGCACTCAGACTGTGGCAATGGGCGATTTCTTCTCAGCGTTTTCTGATAGCAACGCACATCCCCGGGAAGTCCAATCACATTGCGGACAAGTTGAGCAGAGCCATTCTCATGCCTCACGAGTGGTCTCTGAAAGACTCTGTAGTGAGAGAAATCTTTCTCAAGTGGGGTCAGCCTTGCTGCGATCTTTTTGCTACTCCCCAAAACAGCAAGTGCAGAGAATTTTTCACTCTATTCCCTTTACCAGGCCAACCCAGCAGGGACGCTCTAGTCCAAGTTTGGCCCGGGGACTTCTGTATGCATTTCCTCCTTTCCCACTGATCTCTCAAGTAATACAGAAAGCTATCGCTCAGAAGGCCTCATTGATCCTCATTGCTCCTTACTGGCCTCAACAAGTGTGGTTCCCCTTTCTACATCGATTTCTTTTGGAGCGACCGTGGAATCTGGACCTAGTTCCAGATCTTTTGATCCACCAGTCGGGTCAGTTTCATCGCTCCCTCCCTCTCTGAACCTCACTGCTTGGTTCCTCCAGTTCCAACCGTAGCCAGGCTTCCTCAATTATCTCACTCTGTTAGAGATATATTGATAGCTTCCCATAAATCTTCCACTTTCGAAGATTTATTTGAGTAAGTGGAAACGCTTCTCATATTGGGCACAAGGAAAGGACATAGATCCTTTCACCGCTTCCATCCAACTAGTCCTTGACTTTCTAGCTGAACTCTTCCATGCAGGTTCATCTCCATCTACTCTTAAGGTTCAATTGGCAGCTATTTCTAATTTCCATGTGGGCATTTCTGAATCTGCCCTAATGTCCCACAAACTTTGCAAAGCCTTTTTGAAAGGAGTTTTTCTTCTCAGACCTCCTATAAGAAATCCTCCTTCTCCTTGGGACCTAAATTTAGTTCTTGCTTCTTTGATTCTTTCCCCTTTCGAACCTGCAGCTTCATGTTCCTTGAAATTATTATCTTGGAAAACTCTCTTTCTGGTGGCTATCACATCAGCTAGAAGAATTTCAGAACTTCAAGCACTCAGTTGTCGTTCTCCTTATCTTGTGTTCCATAAGGACAGAGTTTCCTTACGAACTAACCCGTCCTTTTTGCCTAAGGTGGTTTCAACATCAAATCTGAATCAAACCATTGACCTCCCTGTCTTTTCCCAGAGTATTCAAATAGGTCTGAACAAAAATTACACTGCCTGGATGTTCATCGTCAATTAAGGTACTACTTGGATAGGACGAAACAATTCAGAAAATCTGATCAACTGTTTGTCTCCTATGCGGAAAGCAGAAAGGGACTTTCAGTTTCAAAGGTATCATTGTCCAGATGGCTAACATCTTTGATTTCCATGGTATATGAAATTAGACAACAAAATTGCCTAATAAACCTAAAGCCCATTCCACCAGAGCTTTGGCTACTTCTTTAGCCTTCCAAGACAGACTGCCTATTGACACCATTTGTGCAGCGGCTACTTGGGCTACTCCTCACACTTTTATTTCTCACTATAAGTTGGATTTAGCTTCTAGGCATAGAGCTAATTTTGGTTCCACTGTTCTCAGGAGTCTGTTCCGTTAGGCCACCCGGGACAAGGTGCTAGGGACGCGGTCCCATCCAGCAAGAATGAAGGCGAGATAGACAACTTAACATATAGAAGTTATGTTCTTACCATAACGTTCCATGTTAGTTGTCTTCTTCTCGCCTTCTTCTTTCGACACACCCTCCTTCCCCCTGGCCTGGACAGACCTAGAGGAGTTGTGATCGTGACCTCTCTTTCTACCACCTCTTTCTTAGTCATATGCTATTATGCATATTTCTTGGTTCAGGATGTAGGTCACCCTTTTTTCTCCCTGTTGTTAGAGGTGGATTCTGTTTTTACAGTTATACTGTTACTGTTATAAGCTGGGGTTAGCTTACAAACGAGATCTGAGGTAACTCTCGCCTAGCATTGTGGGATATAAGGGGAGCCTCGAGCCGGTGGAACCAACTCTCGAGCTTTTAGAGTGGCCGAGTCGGAGCCGAGGTCGGCTCCGAACCCATCCAGCAAGAAGAAGGCGAGAAGAAGACAACTAACATGGAACGTTATGGTAAGAACATAACTTCTATTTTTGTACTGATGGAAAATTGGGCAGGGCTGTCATATTGCCAGCTCTCAAATACTGCATAAAGCAGTAGGTTTCTTTACCTTGGTGTTGTACTGGTAGCCTAAGTGTATTACACAGACTCATGCTTGGCAGTGTCATACACTGCTGATAAAACAAGTTTGATTCAATTTTCCATTTCCAAACAACAAGAGTATTGCATTACTTATGTTAGGGGATCATGGGGTCCAGAGTACATTTTCAGGTTTGATAGCTTTTGTTACAACAATTTCATTGTCATGGCAAGTCCGAAGTCATGCTAAGACAGACTGCAGCAGTTTCTCTTTATTTATGGTGCTAAAAACCTTTGCAAATTCCAAGGCAGCAAAAACTCCTTCCTCATCCTAGTGTATATGTGGATGTATGCATTCACTAGGAATGTTTAAGAAAATGCCATCAACAGTACATTAAATGCCATATTTCAGGTCTCTACTCAAACAATTCAGAGATGCTGAAGTTTCAACAATAAATGCATGATTATCTTGCAAAGGACCTATTAGAATGAGTACTGGAATGGTTTCAGAAAAGTCCACTGGGACCCCCGAGGCTCTAATCTTAGCGGTCTGTTTAGGCAGTTGGTGAAAATGGAGGACAGGACAGGACATGATGAAGGTTTGTATATAAATTTGTGTGTTGTCATTGCATGCAGAACATACAGTGTCTGTAATGTCAAACCAAATGCTCCTATGTGGACATGTCTCTATGACCCATGCTGGCCAAAAATCACCTAGGGTTAACTTTTTGGATTTCATTAGAGGCCCCTCTTCCCATTGGGAAATCCCATCTCTTCCTTCCTGCCAAAATAGGAGAGCCAGCATTCAGTTATTCACTCATACATTATATGGCCACCCACTCTGGTGCAGGGTCCAGTACTCAGTCCTGGCTCATCTGTTCCATTCTCAAGGCTTAACCTCTGTGTCATTGGAACCAACTCACTGACTGCACATTTAACAGACCCTTACCACACTCTGTTAGACAAAGTGCTCCAGAAGACAAACATCTGACCAAAATGCTTACTTTAAGTCCCCAAAAAAAAAAAAAAAATTAATATGCTGAAGACAGTTCTCCTACCCACACCCAGCACTCACCTTGTACTAATAGAAATGTTCATATTCTGTTATTGCAACATATCCTTTTATCCTCCTTAGTTCTGTCAACATCTGGCAATCGCAATTAATTCCACAAGGGTGATGATCCAGAATGCAGACTCAGCACACCCCTGTGAATCATCGCTGGATAACTGGAATCACAGACTACTCGCTTTTGACCCAACCTAGCCTGAACATTTTTGGCCTATGCTAATTGAAGCATCTAACCTTTCCAACAATCCATTGAAACTTTGGCTCCCCTGTCCCACTAATGTCTCACCTAGCTTAAAACCTCTCGTTACCATAATCAAGGTTTTCCCATTACAGTGTGTATGTGTGTGTATGTGTGTGTAATGCCCCAGTTACTATATACTGGTGGCTAGAGAGAACAAATGGTGGTGGGTAGAGATACCCAGGCTTGAACCCTTTACCTTGTATGCAGGTGTTAAGGACCTGAATTCCCTACCCACCACCATTTATAAAAAAAAATGCAGATTTTTGCTTCATATTTGATCTGATCTGTTTCTCATAATATCTGTGGTTTCTAAATGTTGCAATGCTTGATATTTGATGGTGCAGTGGTAGCATTGTTGCCTCACAGCTGAAGGTTCTCAGGTTTGATTCTTTGCTGGGGTGCCTTCTGTGTGGGGTATACATCTTCTCCCTGTGTTTGTGTGGGTTTGCTTTTGTGTCTTCCTATGTTACTTACAAAGACATGTCTGCATTATTTCTTCCTGAGCCTCTGCTGAAAATTGTTCTTTTGTTCCAAGTCAGATTGTCCTAATCAACAAATGTTAAATAAAATTGACAGGCATTTGAATTTCAGACTTCAGGTTTCTGAATGTTTAATTCCTTGCATATTTGATGGTGCAGTGGTAGCATTGTTGCCTCACAACTATAGGTTTTCTGGTTTGATTCTTGGCTGGGGTGCCTTCTGTGTGGAGTCTGCATCTCATCCCTGTGTTTGTGTAGATTTGCCCTGGTGTACTGCCATTTTACAAAGACATGTGTCTGCAGTATTTCTCCCTGGGCCTCTGCTGAAAATTGTTTTTGTTCCATTCCGTCAGAAGTAAAATTCACAGGCATTTGAATTTCAGACTTCATATTCTTCAGAAAATACATAGTAACACAACCTTTTATTCTAGCAATTTTGTAAGTTTATAAGATGAATATTTGAAATTTGTCCTTATTTTTGGGACTGTATTACCCCATTATTGGCTTTGTCCAGGATTTTTGTGCTAAGGTTGACAGCTATGGCAAGAACTGAATTCACTGAATATGTTTTGAGGGCTGTATTCCCTCATTACTGGGTTTGTCCAGGTGTTTTGTGCTAAGAGGTTGACAGATATGGTGAGAAATGAATTCATTAAATGATTGCCATTTAAGTTTCAGTCTTCCTTGCTTTCACAAAGCAGCTGATTTGGCGTAGTGGTATGTTGCTCTGACTGTTTTGCACAGGGACATTGGTAGTAAAATGTATGGTGGTAACACAGCATTTTTCTTTCACAAAACAGCTGATTTGGCATAGTGGTATGTTGCTCTGACTGTTTTGCACAGGGACCTTAGCAGTAAAATGTATGGTGGTAACACAGCATTTTATTCTAGCAACTTTCCATGATTATACAAACAATGTTTAATGTGTCCCTGGTTTTTGGCCTTTTGACCCCCCCCCCCCCCTCCCCAATAAATTTGGCTTTTTCCAGATTTCTTGCACTGCGAAGTTGAGATGCAGTTGAGTATTGTAGATTTTACAAGGAGCTGAGAGCTGCAGGGGAAGAGAAGTTTAATGCTGCTTATGCTAAGTCAGCTTGCATTGTTAATAGCACAACAGGTTGTGTACTTGCTTTTGATGCAAAAGGTTGTTGGTTCTGCTCCCACAAAGGGTGAATGCTACTGTACTGAAAAAGTTAAGATGCTAATTATGAGCCTGTTATCAGTTTGCCATCCATTTCCTATTGCAATATTACTAGCTTATATTTAATGTAATAGATTTATTTAATGTGGAATTATTTAGATTACTTTTTTACTTCTTCAGAGATTGTGCATATTTACTGATAATGGTGTGCATATTTACTGATAATGGTGGACTGTAGAATTGTGCATATTTACTGATAATGGTGGACTGTAGAATTGTGCATATTTACTGATAATGGTGGACTGTAGAAATTTGAGTAGACTTATGATGGAAATGTTCTGAACTGGGCAGTTTTGTCATTATGGGTGCATGCATTTTGTTTCATTGTTTACTGGAAAGATGTTCTAAATTGGGCAGTTTTGTCATTGTTGGTGCATGTGTTTTGTTTCATTGTTTATTGGAAAAATGTTCAAAACAATAGGTAGGTGTATCAAAGAGCACATGTATGTTTCATATGCAAGGGGCCTATGATTTGAAAACAGCCCAGAATTAATCTTTATCTGCCACTGGTAAAATGTATTATCTTTGAATGTGGGTTTCAATGCTGTTTCAATGAATGTGAGTTTCCAGGGCAGAGAAGTTTTAATGCTAAGTTTGTTTAGCAGATGTCTTAGTGTTTGTGCTGTAAAATGCAAAATAAAACTTTCAAATGAAGTCCAAATCATCATAGAAGTAAATCAGTATGCACATTAGTGTTTATGGTAAATGGAGTGAAATAGCCAAGTAATGGATCATTGGAATGGCTGCAGGGGGGGGCTCCATTCGACCATGATTTTATGAGGGGGAAGGGCGGCAAACTTAAAGACAGCCCCAGCTGAACTATACCTCCCAACTGTCCAGATTTTCAAAGAATGAATAGATTTTTGCTTCTTATTTTTGGTTTGTTTCTCATAAAATTTGTGGTTTTCTGGCAAATCATTTAGGAATTAAGTCACTAAATAATGACACACTAGTTTCAGACTTCATAACCTTCAGAAAAATGCATGCTAAAGTAAGACCTGTTGTTCTATCAACTGTCTCAGTTTATACAAGAGCAATTTTTAGTACTGTTTATATGTTCCCCAAATATATTTGGCCTTGTTCAGATTTATTGCATTAACAGGTTGAGAGGTACATGCAAATAAATTGCTTTATAGAATTAGGCATACCAAACCTCTCAACTGTCCCTGATTTTGGCTCAAAATGTTGCTCTTCCCCCTAATAATCCCTCCGCAAAATAGCAATTTTGGAAGAAAACATGGAGGGTTTGCAATTAAGAAATAACTGTAATAATCAGAGTTATAGATTACTTTTATTTCAGAAATGCATGTAGATTCTTTTATTTTGTCAGCTGCTCAAGTTAGCAGTACTAATATTAAAGCGTCCCTTCTTTGACAGGTTCCCAGCTGTGTTGTGTGGCTATTTTATATTTTTACATCACATTTTTGGTCCATTTTTCATAAAATTGTGTTTTTTTGGCAAATTAGTGACAAATCATTAAAGACTGAAGTTAGAAAATAATGACAGACATTTGAGTTTCAGATTTCGTACCTTTCATAAAATTCATACTAATGCAAGACCTATTCTATTATCTTTCTAAGTTTATAAGAGCAATATTTAAAAATTGTCCTTATTTTTGGACCTTTGTCCCACTTCTTTGTATGGCTTTGTCCAGATTTCTTGCTCTGAGGTTGAGAGGTATGACAAATGTGTCAGGGCCATCACAGTCAGCCAGAGGCATTTATTTATTTATTTTACATTTGTTAACCGGGCTAGTCTAACTGGATATATTTCCATTTTCAGCAGAGGCCCAGGGAGAAAAGCTCCACATAGACATAGTAACAATTACATAGGATGCAATAAAGAGCAGCATAAAAAAGTAAGGAGGTAAATATACAGTATCTGGAATTATAATAGGAAAAAAAAAAAAACAAATTGCACACAAAATTAACAGTTGCACAACAAATGCACACAACATTCTTGTAATAAAAAATGCATAACTTATTTAGCATTATCTAACATCTTAAGAAAGAGAGAAAAGACATTTAAAGACAATGAAGTAAGTAGATTAGTTATTTATATGAACCCTCAGCAATCTGAGTATTATAATCTGGAGGAGAGGATAGTGGAGTGGTACGTGTTATGTGGTGAAGAAATAAAATAGAAGGTAACAGAAGTCACAGAGATGGAGGGGAAGTGGAATAGTAGAATACATGGTTTCAGTCTGGGTTAGGGCAGGGACATAGCCAGTGTTTTCTAAGGTAAATTATAAGTTTTTGTTTGAAAAGGACAGGAGATAGAATAGAAGTCAGTTCAGAGGGAAGTTGATTCCAGTGTTTACCAATGGTGTTTGAGAACAGGGAGTCACCTGCAAGGTTATTGGATTTAGTAGAGGTAAAATTTAAAATTGTGACATACTTGTTGCACCCCACTCCCCCATGTAGTGACTCTGGATGTGTCGAAGCAAGGCAAGGAGTAGTTATGCAGTGTAAATGTGCAGAGTACCCCCCCCCCCCCCCCATCCAAGGTAGACACAAGTACTAGAGTGGCTTTTCATCTGTCCTTGATTTTTGCAGAATGGTCTGGTTGCTGTCATATTTTTTGTACTGTTGATTTATGCTTATTACTCAAAGTTCCTGTTGCTCTGTGTTTAAGTAGCAATACTATAATGACCATCATGTAAGCTTGGCTGAGATCGTAAGATGCAAGTAAGCTCTTAAGCATACTGTTAAAGAATTGCCAACATTGAAAGCCTTTCTGTTGTTGCCATGTAGAGAATACTTAACTAGATAATGTATAAGCCTTGGGTATTGAAATGCATATGACAGTATTTGTAATAAAGGACAGGATTACATTATTTTAAGAAGCTCATTACACTTGGAGACTTCCAGTCATCTCTGCAGGCTTTACCCGTAAACTAAACAGAATGCCAATCATGTGGTCCATAACCTGTACAGTAATCCTTTTAAGCAATGTATCTTGAGCTTATTTCTTGTTTGCTTTTCATTTTTTACTTTGATCATGTTTTCCCCATGAAACAAGTAGATAGTCGTCAGGCAGTAGGTCTTTTTTAGATAAGAAACATTTTTACAAGTGGGGGCATCAGAGATTTCTACTTTCAGCATGATACTTGGTACTTTAATAAAGCTGAATATAAATTATAATTAGAACTGCAGTGCAAGAAGTGGTTTGAGTTGAGTGCTGCTTGTTTTTCTTATACTTGATTTTGACTGGCATTCCATTAATGTATTTAAAAAGTAATTTATTTTTTCATGCCTCACAACCTTTTTGTTTCCATCTAGATATTAAGTAAGCTGTCATGCAGCCAGTGCATTGAAATATTTTTATTCTTCTACACTTCATTTTGTCTTGATTGGACTCTCATAATGACTGTTTGGCACCCAGGGCAGTGTATTTAGTTAGTTTTTGTGGTTTTGAGCATAGCTCCTCCCCTTTCAAGTTGGCCACACCCATTCCCATTGACCCCACCCATTCAGCTGTCTCCTGCAGCCCCCCTTTGATTTGAAGTCACCAGCCGCCACTGGTTCTCTCTGCTGGATCGAGACCCCTGACTACCCCTCGAACTCCGTCCCGACCCCCTCGGCTCTTTCTACTACTCCCATCATTTTACCAGAGGAATAGCCCATGCTCGAGGAGCCCCAGACGGTTCCCCCGTAGGAACAAGTGGCTTGCGTGTTTCCTTCGCAGAGCCCCACCAGAGATGTGCCTCACAAGCATACGTGTAAGAGGAGGCACTTGGACTCCCCGGAGTCCCTCACCGACGGTACAGATTTGGATGATGGGGAAGGTTCCTCCAGGTCACCTCCAGAGGATGTCTCCTTTGGAGACATCATGGAAATCCTTCATCAGCAGGGAGGTTGGTCCGCCCCCAAAACTTCCTCTGATGAGTCCATGTTCCTGGAGGCTTTCCGCATGGAGCCATCTACATCCTGAGTGTCCCCTCCTGCAGATCCCTTGGGTGGACCTGGTCACCTCATGGGCCAGGAAGGAGCTGGACACCGTGGAACCAATTCCCAAAAGGCCTGACAAGATCTTGAGTCCACCTTCGGATAGGCCAGCATGGAACAAGGGCTCCCCCGTAGACACCATGGTGGTAGCAGCAGCCACAAAGAAGGAACTAGCCCAGGAGAGTTCCTCGGTTCATCCTCCTGACCAATAGTCGCCGATGATGGACCGCTTAGGGAATCGGGTTTACACTTCAGCTACCTTTTCTATTAGGGTGCTGAACTACCTGGCCCATGTTACAAGACTCCAACGTGATCTGGTCAAGGAGCTGGCGGAGTCTCCCCCTAAGTCCATGTTGCAGGAGGATAGGGACTCATTCTTCGTGAGGATGGTCACTTTGAAAGCAGTCTCCAAAGTGTCCCTGTGACTCCTTTCACCTGCTACTGAAAGAGCGGCTAGGGTGGCTTTCACCTGCTTCTGAAGGAGCGGCTACGGTAGCTGAGTCTGGCGTGTCCATGAGGTGCAACGCCTGGCTCCGACTATGTCATTTTTGGAACCTTTCAAGGTGTCCTTTGCCAATGCCCCTTATGATGGCTCTACTCTCTTTGGTAAGACCATCAAAGAGACTTTAGTCCAGAGTGAGAGGGATGGGAAGACACTGTCTGCCGTCGGAATCCACCTCTCGAACCCCCAAAGGTCCTTTTCCCAGAATCAGAGAGGGCAAAAGAAGATGTCATTCTGGAAGTCACAGCATTCCCTGGACACTCAGGGCTCTTCTTTCCCAAGAGGCAGAGGGGGACAGAATGGATGCCGGCCCAGAGGCAGAGGGGGTCCGAAGAGTTTTGGGTTTTGAGAACCTTTCTTGGACATGCCTGGACAGCAACCCTGAGGGGTGGCCCGACTGCTCTACTCTGGAGGCAGTCTAGGGATGACTGTCCTTGCACCTGGTGGCATGGGAGTCCATAACATCAGACCGCTGGGTGCTTCAGATCATATCCAAAGGATACTGTATCCCCTTTGTGGGTCCTCCCAAATCTCCCAAACACCTCCCGGACATACCACCCTTGCAAAGGGAGGCAGCAGCACAGGAAATTTCCAAGCTGCTAGGAAAATGAGCCATTGAAACCATCCCCCCAGATTAGTCCGGATTGGGCTTCTACTCCAGGTTCTTTTTCGTGCCAAAGAAAATGGGGGACTAAGACCCACTCTGGACCTATCTACCCTGAACCTGTCAGTTGCCGAAGAAAAATTCCAGATGGTCACACTGCAGTCCATCATGCCGTACATGCTCGTTAGACCTCCAGGATGCTTACTATCACATGAAGGTGCACAGAAGCCCCAGGAGTTCCTCCGCTTCTGGCTAGCAGTCAATCATTACCAATTTCGAGCCCTACCCTTTGGTCTCACCACAGCCCCCAGGGTGTTCACCAAGGTGATGGCGCTGGTAGCGGCTCGCCTGGGAATTCAAGTCTATCTGTACCTGGACGATTGGCTCCTCACTGCTCCCACCAGGCGTCTACTCTCTCAAACCAGGGATTATTTCTCGAACCTTGTCCTGCACTTGGGGATCACAATCAACGCATCCAAGTCACTTCTAGATCCTGTTCAGGTGATAGACTACATTGGGGCAAGGATAGATGCATTACAGTGCAAAATCTTCCTGAACTTGGAGAGAGTACAAACCTGAGGATGCATGTCTCTCTGATCTACCATTCTCATCGTCCATCAGCAGAATCAGTGTTGAGGGCCTTAGGTTCAATGGCGGCGACCATAACGCTTCTCCCATGTGCCTGGTTTCATGTGAGAATTCTACAGTGGACACTAGCTGTACAATGGTCCCTGTTGTAACTTCCATTGTTGTATCCAGTACAACTCAGTCGAGTCTGTCGGTCGTCCCTTCTATGGTGGATGTGTTCTCTGGACATTTTGGAAGGACGGCCCTTTATTCCAGCCCCTGTCCAAGCCACAATGACCACGAATGCCTCCCAACTTGGGTGGGGGGCATTTTTCAGGCAGGACAGTCCAAGACCTGTTGTCCCCTGTAGAGACCAGCTTGCACATAAACGTTCTAGAGATGAGGGCGGTCCTTGTAGCGTTGCAGGCCCTTCATGCCTTTCTTCCTCTGGGAACCATTGCAATTTAGTCAGATAACATGTCAGTGGTCTGGTATATCAACAAACAGGGAGGGACCAGGTCTTATCCCCTTTGTCACGAGGCCATGAGAGTTTGGGAATGGGTGATCTCCACTGGTCGTTTTTCTCATCGCAGCGCACATTCCAAGGCAATCCAACATTCTAGCGGACAGGTTAAGTCTGACTAATCTGATGCCTTATGAGTGGTCTCTGAATCTTTCAGTAGCGGAGCAGATCTTCCTGGAGTGGGGTCAGCCTTGCTGTGATCTTTCGCATCTTCTTCCAACGCGAAGTGCAGCGAGTTTTTCGCTCTGAACCCCCCGCCGGGGGAGTCCCCCAGAGATGCTGTATTCCATGCTTGGCCTCCTGGTCTTCTGTATGATTACCCTCAAGTACCTCTTATTCGGAGGTTTCTACAGAAAGCTCGTTGACTGGGGAGCAAAGTGATCTTCATTGCCCTGTTTTGGCCTCGCCAGGTATGGTTTCCCTTCCTCTGGTCTCACCTTCTGGCTCCGCCCTGGATCTTGGATCCCATTCAGGATCTGATTTCACACCCATCGGGGGTTCCTCATCCAAACCCGGACAGTTTGAAGCTCACAGCTTGGCTGCACCAGTTCTCATGATCGCTAGGACACCTGGATTATCCTCTTCTGTTAGGTCTATTCTGGTGGCTGCTCGTAAGTCTTCTTCAACCAGAAAGGTTTTTTGCAGTAAATGGAAATGTTTTTCCTTTTGGGCCGCTCAAAGGAGTTGAGACCCCTTCACGGCTCCTATTTCTGCCATTCTTGATTTTCTAGCTGATATTTTTCATCAAGGAGGTAGTTCTTCTACTGTTAAGGTTCAATTGGCTGCTGTTTCTCATTTTCTTGTGGGTGAGAATTCTGCCTCTCTAGGCTCCTCCATACTGTGTAAAGCCTTTATCAAAGGGACTTTTCTGTTATGCCCCCCCTGTCAAGGTTACTGTTCCCCCATGGGACCTTACTATGGTTCGTCAAGCTCTGGTCGCTCCACCTTTTGAACCCACTGCAACCACAGATCTAAAATTCTTATCTTGGAAAACAGAATTTTTGGTGGCTATTACCTCTGCTAAAAGGGTTTCAGAGCTGCAGGTATTGTCCGTTAAAGTTCCTTATATGATTTTCCACAAAGGTAGGGTTTCCCTTCGGACCAATCCGTCATTTCTTCCCAAGGTGACATCACAAGTTAATATCAATCAAACCATCAAGTTTACCAGTTTTCTTTCTTATTTTGCTAAGAAAATGGAATACAGACTCCACTTGCTGGATGTTCATAGACAGTTAAGATTTTATTTATAGATGACAAAAAATTTCTGTAGACCCGATAAACTATTTGTATCCTTCTATAAGCCCTTTTTTGGGAAAACCTATCTCCAAGGTCGCTATTGCTAGGTGGATTTCTTCATGCATCCTTCAGGTCTATAAGGACAGAGGCATGTCTCCTCCGGGTAAGGTGAACGCTCATTCCACTAGGTCCATGGCTACTTCTGCGGCCTTTTGGTCTAGATTCTCTTTGGATGATATTTGTTCTGCAGCTACTTGGTCCTCATCTCGTACATTTATTTCTCCTTACAAATTGGATTTGACTTCCAGAAGGAGAGCATCCTTTGGTTCCACGGTGCTCTGGAATATCCTTCCATGAGGGCCACTCAGGGGTTTAGTAGCTGGGGACTCTGTCCCACAGGTTGAAGACCAAATGAAGTAAACTACTTCAGATGAAGAAGTTATGTACTCACCATAGCATTCCATCTGAGTAGTTCTACTTCATTTGTCTTCAACTGTCCCTCCCTCCTTCCCCCAGACCTTGTCATGTGAACAGCCTGCGGTCTGCAGTTATAGATCATAAGTATTTTTCAGGTTGGGTTATCAGTATAAGGAACAGCAAACTTGATCTGGGGGTTAGAAGGTAGTGGCGGTGTATTATGGGTAAGGGGAGGAGCTTGGAGCTCGGAGCAGATGCTAGTGAGATTGCCAGCTTGTATCCGATACGGATCCGGTATCCCACAGGTTGAAGACAAATTAAGTAAAACTACTCAGATGGAACGTTATGGTGAGTACATAACTTCTTTATTCTTGAGAGTTGTTGAACAGTGCAATCACGTTATGGTATTTGATTGCATTTCAACATATAAATCAATCACTATACAAAACAGTCATGAAGTAAGTAAAGTGATATTGAAGCTGAAATCAGAATGAACGACTTAAGCTTTACCATAGAGTGTGTGTAGCTTCTCTATTGAGAAAGGAAAATTCTTGCCTATCTCGGCAGTAGAAGAAGAGTGCAGAGAATGTAGTATAGTGCTGTTGTAGGAGAAACTTTCTTTAGCAGTTGGAATTAATAGTGCACTGTTTCTTGCTACTATGTTTTTATAGCTGTAGTTTGGTAATTCTTGCAGGAACACATTCTGCTTGATGCGTTATTGGTAAGTGTTAAGGGATGCTGCTAAGTTAGCTAAATTTGTTTTAAGTTAAGAGGCTGTACTTTGAGAGGAGCAGCATAAAAAACCTACTGTAATGAGCAACATAAAGTCTGAAATGGCAGACCAGGTCCTCAGGTATACAGCAAGGAGAATCGGTGAGTAGTCTGAAAACAAGAAAAGAGCTTCATCCTTTTTTTTCTGTAAGCACACTGAAGTTTGGAGAATAGCAGATTAAAAGAAGAGGTGGAGACTATATTTTGGAATCACTCGGCAATAGTGTTACCAAGACTAGTGCAGGCCAGAAATTAGTCAAGAACAATAAAGTATCAAATAGTGACAGATCATAATAGCAGTTTCCATAATGTAGCTAAGTATGTACAAGAAAAAAATATGTTCCCAAAGCCAGTCATAACTGTCTCAGATATGATGTATTAAGTGTGTGATGGCGTAAAATGTGTCTGTAGGTGATTTAGTCATGTTGACTAATGTCACCAAATGGGCATGATTATTTGCCAGTGATATGTGGGTTGATGACCCGGCCTCTTCCAAACTATGCTAAGGACCCATGCTATAACAGTGTGAGGGATGTATTTACACCTACTGGCCAGTGTATGCCCACCAGAAAACCCAGCAGATATGGGTCAACAAGCTACTGCTCTGCTGGTGTCCAGTTGTCCAGCCTGGGTTAACTGGGATAGCTCCGACCAAAGCTTGATGTGAAACCAATAAACCTGCCAAACATGAACCTAGAATTGCTACACTTTCTGTAGGGTCACTGGCAGGACTGAGCTTGGAAGTGGATAGCATGATGGTACAGAGGAGGCTGGACATCCTACGTATCCAAGAGACAAGCTGGAAGGGCAGTGCAGCAAAGCCACTTGGCTTGGGATCCAGAGCCTACTACTCAAGAGGAGGATAGGCAAGAAATGGTGTGGGAATTGTAGTGAGAAAGAGGCTTCAGAAGGTAGTGAGAGATGTCCTCAGGATTAATGATACACTCATGGTAGTCAGACTCCTGTGTAGTGATGGACTGAGATTATGAATACTGCCCTATACCCCACAGCAGAGCCATGATAGTGAGGAAACAAAATGCATTTGGATTGTAATTGCAGGATCTGCTAGATACAACAGGACAACATGAACTGGTGTTGATAATGGATGACCTGACCTGACATATCGGGAGAACCGGAACAGAATATAAGGACTACCTGGGTGCACAAGGGTGGGGCAACAGGAATAAAGGAGAGTCTATTCTAGAATTCTGCCTGGCAAATGGCTTGATAGTAGCCAATACATGGCTCAGAAAGAGAAATGGTCACAAGATCACATTTAAGAGTGGACAACATGCAACTCGTGTAGATTTTTTCCTAGTAAGGAAAGGTCACTGGGGTAGAATCAGTGATTGCAAAGTCATCCCCAGTGAAACAGTTGGCCCACAACATTAACAACTGGTTGCCACAATCATCTGCAAGCAGTTGTCAGAGAAGGCTCTAAGGTCAATAGAGACTAGGCTGAAAACCTGGAAGTTGACTGTAGAGAAAGTACAACAGTTCAAGGAATTAGTCTGGGCTCTAGCATCCCAAGAAGAGGAGGAAGAGGGTGGAGTTGATTAATGGCAGTGCCTCAAAACAGCTTGTGTGAGGACCGTAGAACATATATGTAGTTGAGCCAGGTATAGAAATAAGGTACATGAGGAAAGCTAGTGGTAGAATGCAGAAGTCCAGGAAGTCATCAAAAAAAGAGTGCAGGAAAAAGTGGAAGATAGAAAAAATGAACCAGGTTAGCAAGGAGTACTGGTTGGCTAACAAAAAAGTAAAGAACAGTGCATCGGAGGCACTCTACCATCTTCTGGAAAGTGACTCAGTAGGTGGCACAAAGAAATTATATCATGTTGTAAGGCAAGGACAGAAAGACAAAGAAAGTCAGATACCCTTCTTAAAGGATGCCAGCAACAGACTACTCAGCAGTACATAGGACATCCAAAGGCAGATGGAAGGAATACTTCCAGCAGCTTCTGAATTAAGAAAACCCCATAGAAGCTGTACTGCCCCAGACACAACTCGCAATGAGAGAAGAAGAGGAGCCCACCCTAGAAGAAGTAAGAATAGCACTAAGGAAAATGAAGTCCGGGAAAGGAGCAGAATCAGATGAGGTCACACCAGATATGATAAAGTTGCTGGGTGAGATAGGGGAGAAATGGCTCCTGAGGATACTCGTAGCAGTGTGGAGAGAAAGGTGTATCCCAGATGACTGGAGAATAAGCATACTCGTGCCAGTACAAGAATAAAGGGGACATATGCAACTGTTGGCAATACAGAGGTATCAAACTCATGTCATGTTGCATGAAAGTACCAGAGACGGTGACTGATAAATGGATACGCAGAGTAGTAGAAGGTAAGATGGGAGATGAGCAGTTTGGATTCAGATCAGGATGCAGAATAACTGACCCAATATTTGCTGCAAGACAGATAGTTGAGAAGAGGCTAGAGATGAGGAAAGAATCCAACTGGGCATTCCTAGAGAAAGCATATGACAAGGTTCCCAGAAAGCTGATTTGGGTAGTACTACGGTGGTTGAAAACTCCTCAATGACTCAAGTACAAACAGTGTTCAGTTTTACAGGAGTTCCCAGTGGGAATAGGTGTGCACCATTGTTCGGTTCTGAGCCCAATGCTGTTTATACTGGTAACGGACTACATTAGCAAACAGGTCAGAGGGGTAGCAAACAGGTCGGAGGGGACAGATTTTGTTGCTGTTTGCAGACAATGTGGAATTACAGGCAGAGTCTGAGCAAGAACGTCAGCAGAGGATAGGGGAGTGGATTACAAAAGTGAAGGCACATGTGATGAAACTAAATACAGATAAGACAGTGGTAGTGGCAGTAAATTAGGGATATCAGAAGATGTAGAGAATTCACGTAGAAGAGAAAATAGGGGAACAGTTTAATAGCTTCAATTATCTCATTGTATCCTACTGACGCCTCCAGGTGAATCTGCAGTTAATTCCTACTGACGCCTCTAGGTGTCAAATATTGCTTGTTCATATTTGCATCAGTGATTCTAAAAATCATATTAGGTACAAGGTTTTAAAATATTTCATCTTAAAGCTTACACAGTAACAAACTCAACTGCATTAATATTTTGTCTCTGTCTAGTGCAGGTAAATGGATATTATGGATTATAGCATTCTCTTGCTTCTTTTAGTTGACTTCCTATATTCCTTCTACCTTTTGCATTCATCACTACCTTTGTTTCCCCCTCTCTTTTTCCTACTGGCTACTCCTCAGCTTTACTATGCCCATAATACTTGTACCAAACAGAAACTGTACTTTTTCCACATTCTGTTTACTTAATTTCTGCTTTTTCCTTATCTCTAACTACATAATACCTGTTACACTACCAGCCTGCATAGTTAACACTGTACATTAACTGTCTCCTGCTTTTTGCCAATGCCTGATTTGTTGTCTTGACTAGTGACTAGTAATATTTTTTAACTGTAAATTTTATTTTATGATACTGGAGCTTTTCTCCTCAGCCCTTGGCTGAAATTTGACATGTCATCTACTCAGACTAGTCCAGGAAAACTGTATATGCGTTTGTATTTTGCCTTATAGCATTAGTTTTATTGTTAGTTTATTAGTGACTTTTTAAACTGTAGTGTTATAGTCTGATAGTGGAGCTTTTCTCCTCGGGCTTCTGCTGAAAATGGTCATGAAATCCAGCCAGACTAGCCCGGTTAACAAATGTAAAATAAATAAAATAAAATAATAATAAATAAATAAATATTAACTGTTTGATTATGTTAATTTATATAGATATAACTTTCACATTTTTTTTAAATATCTCAACACCCAAGGAGCATAGACAGTACTCCTTAGCCTAATATGAAAGCTGTCCGCTAGATGAGTAAAATGCTGCTGACAGTATGTGTGTAACTTGTGTGATTGCTGAGATATTGTAAGTTGTTTACAAAATGTTACAAATGTAATAGTTACTGTGTTTACTGTGACTCATAAAAAATTCAGTTTAAAACCCAGAACCTAAAGAATACTGACACTATAAAAAATAGTTTGTGCTGGAGTTTGCCATTTATACTTCTTCCATAATCTCTATGGTTCCAGAGATATGAACATTTGTTTTAAATGTGAAGACATAACTTGATTCTGTCAAAAGGCTTAGGACCCGCCCATTGGAAGTTACAGTGCAATTTTCCTGAGCTCCATTGCAGTGAATGTGTTATCTTGGAGGGGTGGGTGATGAAATGCTAAGTCTGAATGAAGCGAACCAAGTTAGAATCTGAGGGATTGCAACCAAATGGCATTGTCAGGTGTAGTGCATGACAGAAGAACGTCAAAGAAGCTGGAAAAGTAAGGTATACAAAACAGTGGTGCAACCAGTACTAGTGTATGGTACAGAAACCTGGGCAGTAAAGGCAGAGCAGATGAAGCTAGAAGTGGTGGGAATGAAATACCTTAGAAGGGTGGGACAGTTGCAGAAATGATGACACAAGAGGAGCAGCCAAACTAGCTCCAGTTACATGAAAGATCAGAGAACAGATTACGGTGGTTGGGCACATGCAGAGAAGTAGAAGACAATCTGATGAAGAAGATTTTGGATAGACAAGAAGACAGAAAGAGGAAACACGGTCATCCAGCAAATAGGTGGCTAGATTATATGAGAGCAGATCTGTGACAGGCTGAGTGTCGAAGAAGGCAGGAGTGTGGCACTGAATCGAGAGAGATGATGCAATTAACACGACACCCTGACCCCATGTAGAAAATGGGGGAAAGGGGGGTTGGTGATGATGGTGTCTTAAACACATTTTGCAAAGGGGCAGCCTTCTTGAATATGCCTCTATTTCCCCTTCTTTATTATTCAAACACTGTAAGCAAATAGTATGAGAAACAAAACTGTGCTAGAAACCCTGTATTGCATAATTGCTTTCATCCTGGAGAGTCTGTGACCTAGAAGTGAGAGTACTAAAGTAACTGGGTGCAGCCACACACTTTGGGATGTACATAGGAGCTGTCACCCCCCCCCCCCCATATGTACTACAAGCATTTAATTGATCTTAAATGAGTTGTTGTCCCAGTTTCCAAAACTGCCATTGCATTTTTTTTGTGACTTGTGTCTCTGACCCTTTTATACTGGGAATCAAGTTTTGCTAGCCTTGCCTTGAAATTCCAAGAAAACAAAAACTTATTTGCCATTGCAGGATGTTCCTTTTGTCATCAGTTCTGTGACCAGTTATTTTTTTTTAGTTATTGTGTGCATAACCTTTATAATGTACGCGCACTCTCTCTTACTGAGAAATAATGGCTGTGTAAAGCGTGAATGACACTTGGTAGTAATGATATGGATGAATACTTTTGCTGAAGATAAATTTCAGTGTGGACTTGTTTTCAGACTAATGTTTGCAGTAAATGTCTCATGAGAAGTGATTTTTTTATGTATATTCGTACAGAATGCAATCATTTGTATAAGTAGCATTCATGTAAATGTATGAATACACTTGTTATTAAACTGTGCTAGCTTCCTTGTACATTTTACAGCCATTTGATGTAAAAGCACAGGTATAGGAGCTATTCAGTTATGAATGGAAATGTTTTGAACTATAACTTAGATGGTAATTTTTTTGTTTTTTAAACAAGAACATCATTGTCACTTATGACTTAAGCAGTCAGACATTTATATACATGAAAACTAACCATATTGACTTATTTTCAGCTCCAAGCGTTGTGTATCACGTATAATCTTCTATAGTCATTGTCTATCAAACATTAAATAACTCATTCAATTCCTGCCATCACTTAAAAGTCATTACTTCTCCAAAACATTATTCTGCATGTGTTGTTCCTGTGATGATATGGGCAAGTGCTAGCATAGACAGCTAGAGTTTTGTAAAGAATGATATGTCCTTTGAATATCAAACTGATCTGTACAAGACGCTTGTGTTAAAAATGTATTAGAACTCAATGTCATTTGTATATCAAACTGATTTGTACAGATGCTTATGCTGAAAACCATGTTTGTGAGGTTTGCTTGTGTTAAAATGTATCAGCAGTGCACCTTGCAGAAATGAAATGTACATGTATTATTGTAACTGAATTACATGTATATGTTTTAATAGAGGATACTGGGACAGCAAGGGTTAACCAGATACTTTGCTTTAAGAAAAATAAGGGAAATGTAAATGTGCCATTAAACCATTAAAATGGTACCCCACAGTGCTGAATAGGACTGGAGACGCTAGATCTGGGAAAATTTAGTTCAGTAAACGAAGAGAAGCCTCAGGCACTGTCATGAACATTTACATGTGTATTGTAGCTGTCTATGCTAAATTCCTGCCTCCGCTCAAAGGAGAACACTGTGAGAACCTAGAGTCAGATGATCAGATGAGGTCATTCTGCCAGCCCTCTTGGAAATTTTTAGATATTACAAAGTGAAATTTGAGAGAATTGAGTATTCTATTCTGGGGAAACTGACTAGAAAGACCCTCACCCATAGCATCTTGCCTTGCTGTAGTAAGTAACTTAACTCGGGGACAGTAATTCTTTTAGATTCAGTCAGGAATATATTGAAGCTTAGATTAAAGAGTTTTCTTTATTTGTATGAGTCTGTCAACTCTGTGGTTTTCTGTAAATATATATTCCAACATTTACATGTTATTTTATTATTTATTATTAAATATAGTTAAAATTTTTATTGTTGCTGGGCCTTGTAGAAAGTATCTAACTTTTCAGTGCTTATATTTGGTGACACGGTGGCAGCCACTCCAGAAGGCCTAGCTGTCTTGATGTACTACTATTTGTATTGGTATTAATGTTGCATGGTGTAATCGGACACTCTTTAAGGGCCCTAGCATAACTGATTGTGGAGTGTCTGGTGCAGTGATAACTACGTTATACTCTGGTCAGAAGGGGATACAGCAGGTAAATCTGTGCCAGCCTTTCCCAGCTGCATGTGTGTATGAAAATTAAATCTTACAGTGTGTGTGTGTCAGCTATTTGGGGCAGATACATGAAGTACAGGGATAACAGAGAGGGTGCCGGAGGACTTAGTTTGTGCACTCTGCTGAGGACCTAACCCTACAGCTGTATTGGGGACCTGGAGGGAGACTGGTATAGAGACATCCAGACCATGTACTGAGAGAGTTCCCTGTGCGCTCTTAAGGGAAATTGTACTTGATGCAGAGAGATCTGCATTTGGAAATACTGAGTACAGCCATTTGTATTCCAAGTGCATGTCCCTCTCCAGTGTCAGTGGTGAGGAATCAGGCTCCTTGATTACTGGCCCAGCATGAGGATGTCACATATTGGTGGCCATCACATACTGGTAGCAGTGGTGGGAATCACAGTTCCACAATTCCCTTTTTTTCTATGTGGTTTGCTCCAACCCTTTTCTAAAGATCCCACATCCAGTTGTTTTATCTTTATTACTATATGTTTTGAAAAGTTGTTACCACCTCTTGACGCAAGTAATGGCTGAAAAAATTCTTTGGAACAGTTGACTTGTTTGGTTATCAAACTTAAGTAAATATCAGTAATATGATCTGACAGCATACATCAACTCTAAGAAAGCAAGGTTTGACTTACAAAGATGGTGACAATATTTAAAAACAGTCTTGCGTGAAACTGATGATTAAAAAATAGTGCTTTGTCAAGAATGATAGATGGTGTGAAAGTGTATTACTTTAACAATAGGTTGCACAAGAAAGTTACTCATGGCAGTAAGTTTCATAATTGTGTGTTTTCATATACAGTTTGTATTTGTGGAGTACACTTCTTCATGTAGTAAAGTCATAAAGTGATTTTGGGGGAACTGATAATGCATTGTTTTGCACAGTCCTTCTGTTGAATATGCATGAAAGGCAACATTAAAAAACAGTTTTATAATCTGGAACTTGGCTGATACATATTATATAAGGTGTAGGTTAAATTTGTACTTGCAGAGTGCAGCCATTTCTCTGATTTCACTGACATGTAGAAAGAAGAACCACTGTTCTAGGGTTTGGGCAGCAAGGCCCATTCTAGAATGGTAGACTGCCAAGGATGATGTAAGCAGAGTATCATTTTCAGTACTTTTTCATTTTAGGCAAGAGCTCATAAATTCTTGTCTTGTTTTGCAAGTTTTATTTTTCCTTTTGTTTTAGCAACATATGAAAATATGTTCATTTTTAATTCCTTATTAAAAAACAGGACACCTTTGTAAGAAGGAGCAGAAAGGGTAAATGGTAGCTAAAGGAGATGCCTAAAATATCTGTTCCAGAAAGGTGCAACTTAAGCTCTTTTACAGCCTGGACATGTGCCTATAAAAGTCCTTCAGAGAAATGTGCTTCAGAAACGCTTCTTGAAAATTAAGAAGGCATTCATGTCACTTTTTTTTACTAAGATTTTTTCTGAAACTTCATTTTCCTGTTTTGAAACATTTCTGCACGGTCTCTAATTTGAATTTATTTAACATGTTGAAGAGTTAGTATTTTGTAAGTAAAATACACTCCAGAGTCCATTCTCTGGATCACTATGTTCTTGGAAAGCCAAATGATCTCTTTTACATGTTGTTCATATATTGAGTTAAGTACTGAAAAGTGTGTGTGTGTGTGTGTGTGGGGGGGGGGGGAACATTCATTTAGCAGCTGTTCTGTCTTCCTTCTCATTCTGGCAATGCACAACTAATATTTGATAGCTAAACAAAGTTGCTGTAGGGTTCTTTCTAGTTTTCGCTGTACCTTTCTTCTACTTAAAGCATTATGTGACTTCAGTAACGTGTCCCATGTTGTTGTCTGAAAAAACACTGAGGGATACTTCTGGCTTCACTAATGGTCTATGTAGCAAGAAAGAAAGAACATCAGCTGCTAAGGAGAGAGACTTGACTGGTGGCGCAGTCATTAAGCTTTCTGCTTAAGAGGTCCAGGGTTTAATTTTAACTTTCAGTTACCATCTTTGTACTTATGTTTTCATGTTCATGTACTCCCCTTGTCTGCCTGGACTTTGTGTGCACTGTTGGTTCTTTATAACCGACCAAGGCATATAAACTGGTCGACATGTTTCTCTAACTGGATTTATCTTACCATGGCCCCTGGGCATGACCGAAAACTTGAGAGAAAAATCGCTAAGGACACTAAAGATAACCACAAAGCCTTCTTCAGCTATGTTAGAAACCTGGGCGGAAACCCTCAGATATGCTCAGAGTTAGTTCACAACAACAAAAAATACAATGAACCCACAGATATTGCCAACATTCTGGCTGACAGGTTCAGTGCAAATTTCTCCCCTCCCTCACCCCCAAAAGAAGAAATACTTATCCCAGCTGAATGTAATCTCCCTGTCATCTCAGATGTCCAAGTGAGAACCGCCCTCAACAAAGCTAAAAACACAGCATCAATGGAACTGGGTTGCGTGCTACGTGAACTCCAAGAGGAGCTAAACCCGCACATAAAAATGCTATTTAACCTTAGCCTTACTACAGGATATGTACCTGAACACTGGCGTACAGCAACAGTGGTCCCACTCCACAAAGGGGGTACCTCTACAGACCCTGGGAACTACCGCCCCATAAGCTTAACCAGCTTGGTCTGCAAAGCTATGGAAAGAATCATTATGGAACTTATAAACAGAGACATAGGGGACCTACAGACACTTGACCCCACCCAGTTCGGCTTTGTAAAGGGCAGATCCTGCCTTTTGAACCCGGTTGACTTTTTCGAAACAGTCACTAGAGCCATTGATGAGGGCAAAGCAGTCCATACAGCCTACCTGAACTTGGCTAAGGCCTTCGACACAATACCCCACTCAGTCATCATAGATAAGCTCAACAGCTTAAATGTAAACCCTTATGTCACTAGATGGGTTGCAAACTGGCTAAAAGACAGAACCCATAAAGTTAAAATCGCTGGAGCAATGTCAGACTCAAAGCCAGTCACAAGTGGTGTCCCACAGGGATCTGTCCTGGGACCCCTCTTGTTCGACATTTATTTCTCAGATGTTAAAGCAAACATGGGAGGGTTGTGGCTGACAAAGTTCGCAGATGACTGCAAACTAGGCGCCATAGTCGATACACCAGCGGACACATACATCATACAAAAAGGCCTCACAGAAACGGACAACTGGTGCCGGAGTCACGGCCTTAAACTAAATGCCAAAAAATGTATAGTCATCCCCTTTGGGAAAAACAAAGTACCCACAAATTATCACATAGACAGCAACCCACTGAGTATGGAAAAAGTAATCGGTGACCTAGGGACCCAAGT